>NC_081182.1:200078877-200224507 GCF_029867415.1 Vicia villosa
CTATCATAACAAAGTCAGCAAATGGCAGTCTCTTTCAGCAGAAGACAGTTTGCTCACTTTCTTTCATGACAGGGTCGACAAATGGCAGTCTCTCCCAGTAGAAGACAGTTTGCTCCCCTAGCAATTGGCAAATGGCAGTCTTTTCCCAAGAAAAGACAGTTTGTCTGTTAAATACTCAAGAGATTGACAAATGGCAGTTTCTTCGAACAGTTTGTCTGTTTCTGGGATGTTTAACTCCCCACAGAGTCGATGAATGGCAGTTTTCCTCTTAGGAAAACAGTTCGTTGATTCCCCGGGCATCAGTTGACGAATGGCAGTTTTCACCCCGAAAACAGTTCGTCCGCCTTCAAACAAAGTCATTAGCCCCTCAAAAGATCATGAGGCCATATGACATTCTTTCAAAGACGTCAAGTCAAAAGGGAAGATGGTGAAGTTTCTTTACAACCGTCAAATGGCATCTTATCTCCAAGCGCTGATAAGAAGTTTGACGAGGAAACAAACCTTTGAAGTTTCTTTACAGCCGTCAAATGGCATCTTATCTCCAAGCGCTGATAAGAAGTTTGACGAGGAAACAAACCTTTGAAGTTTCTTTACAGCCGTCAAATGGCATCTTACCTCCAAGCGCTGGTAAGAAGTTTGATGAGGAAACAGACCTTTGGAGATTTTCTCTTTATCTGAGATATTGTCCAAACGCAACTGAGACCAGTTTCGAGATTTGGACATCCGGAACGAGAGGAGGTTGTTTACCTTTTTCTAAGTATCAACACTTAGTTAAAGAAGATGGATTGCGCATCCTACACTGCCATCCATTCGCCAGAATCCACATCAAGTATTTCTACAAGGAGTTTGTCTCCTCATCCCCCGCCAAGTGCGATAACGGGATCAAATCATGCAAAGATTTTATCATCTCAGGAGCGCCCAAAATTCGGGCATTCTTTGATATTTAAGTCTCTTTTACGCAGGAGAGATCGAGATCTCAATCTCTCTTCCTCCAGATAAAAGAAACTTAAATAGGGGCATCTGTCATACCCTAATTTTTGACCCCCCCCTGAGATGTCACATCATTGACGTCAAATTCAAAAATGTTTCTTGATCGGTTTGGAAGCCGTGATCAAGATTTCATTCATTCACTCATTCTTTGAAAGAAAATTTCGGGTTCATGGAAGTTTTCATTTAAAGGCACCATTACCATTGGTTTGATTTAAGAGACTTGTTTAGGATTTGTTCCATGGTTTTTGGGCACGTGGATTGCTCATGGTGAAGAAATCGAATCATATGGATTATTTGATCATTCATGGAAATTTAATCAAAAGTTGCAAGAAATATCTTTTAATCCATTTTGTTGAAATATTATTTCAAGTATGGTTCAAAGACATGAATTTAAGAATTTCGAGTTCAATATCTTTTCAAGTTCATTGGTGCAAAGACATTCTTCAAATCACTTCAAGGAATTTCCATTCAAGATTGATCATTGTTCATTTGAATTTGCACGATTCAAAATTTCATTCAAAGAATATCCAAGATTCATGATTCGTACAATTTCATTCAAAGAATTCTAAAGGAAATTCAAGCATTACAAATGATGTTCTTTTACATGAAACAATTTCTAATTTCTAAACAAATTACAAGGTTTCATCCAAAATTCAAGAATTACATCATTCCATTCATACAAAGTTCAAGTTCATGCAACTTCTAAAGTTGGAATTCCATTAGAATTACAAGAACAAAAGAAAATACAAAGCTTCTTGAATTAATTCTTCAATCTTCAAAGTCTTCATTAAAGTTTCTCCATGCTTTCTTCAAAAGTTCTCATCTCACATGAAAAAGAAACAAAAAGGGTGGAATTAGCAAAAGTCCAACCAAAATAATTCAAGAGGGCCCAAAAGCCCAATTAAAAGTCAAAGATGTTAGAACAAGATTTGTTCTTATCAATTATCTTAGTTTTGATGATAACAATAATATGAATTTTGCTTAAGATAATATGGTACTCTAATCCAATGCAATTTCCCTTTCAGGAAATATATAAAGAGTACGCATAATTCAGCGCTCAGAAGTTGTGTCTCAAATGGTTCAGCGTGCAACATCAGAACATGGTCTGGCAAGACATCAGAAGATGGTCGAAGCAGAATCAGAACATGGGTCTATGGAAGCATCAGAAGAACATGAGATCAGAAGCACTGAAGATCAGAAGATGGTATCACGCTCAGAAGCACTTCAAGATCAGAAGATCAGAAGATGCTGTGCACCAAGCTGTTTGACTCTGATGACATTCAAACGTCGTATTCACAAACATCAGATCAGAAGGAAGTACACGTGGCAGACTACGCTGACTGACAAAAGGAACGTTAAAGCTACTAAAGGCTACGTCAGTAGACACAGCGTGAACAAGGCTCGAGGTAGTTGACAAAAGCGTATAACATTAAATGCAAAGCTGTACGGAACACGCAAAGCATTAAATGCATTCAACGGTCATCTTCTCAACGCCTATAAATATGAAGTTCTGATGAGAAGCAAGGTTAACGATTCTGCACCAAAACAACTCATATCAAACTTGCTGAAACGCTGTTCAAATCTAAACTCAGAATCTTCATCTTCATCAAAGCTCACTACATTGCTGTTGTAATATCTTAGTGAGATTAAGCTTAAATTGTAAGAGAAATATCACAGTTGTGATTATCGCTTTTAAGAAGCATTTGTAAACTCTTGAATAGATTACATTAAGTTGTAAGGAACTAGAGTGATCAGTTGATCAGTATACTCTAGGAAGTCTTAGCAGTTAGCTGAGCAGGAAGTCTTGGCAGTTGGCTGAGCAAGAAGTCTTGGCAGTTGGCTGAGCAGAAAGTCTTAGGAGTGAACTAAGCCTAGAGTGATCGTGTTGATCAGTAGACTCTAGAAAAGTCTTAGGAGTGAACTAAGCAGTTGTTCCTGGAGTGATCAGGTTGTGATCAGAAGACTCTGGAAGACTTAGTTGCGGCTAAGTGGAAAACCATTGTAATCCGTGCGATTAGTGGATTAAATCCTCAGTTGAGGTAAATCATCTCTGCGGGGGTGGACTGGAGTAGCTTCGTTAACAGCGAACCAGGATAAAAATAATTGTGCATTTTATTTTTATCGCTCAAGATTTTAAGTCACACTTATTCAATCCCCCCCTTTCTAAGTGTTTTTCTATCCTTCAATTGGCATCAGAGCGCCGGTTCTAAGGTGCAAGCACTTAACCGTGTTTAGAAAAGATTCAGGAAGAGAAAAACGCTTCATTTAAAAGATGGTTGATGAAAGTGAAAGGACTATACCTACACCTGCATCTACATCTGGCTCTGCTGAGCAATACAACGGTAACAATGGTTATACTAGACCGCCGGTATTTGATGGTGAAAACTTTGAATACTGGAAAGATAAACTGGAGAGTTACTTTCTGGGTCTAGATGGTGATCTATGGGATCTTCTGATGGATGGTTACAAACATCCAGTAAATGCCAGAGGCGTGAAGCTGTCAAGGCAAGAAATGAATGATGACCAAAAGAAGCTTTTCAGGAATCATCATAAATGTAGAACTGTTTTGCTGAATGCTATCTCTCATGCTGAGTATGAGAAGATATCTAACAGGGAAACGGCCTATGACATATATGAGTCCTTGAAAATGACTCATGAAGGAAATGCTCAAGTCAAGGAGACAAAAGCTCTTGCCTTAATCCAGAAGTATGAAGCCTTCAAGATGGAGGATGATGAAGACATTGAAAAGATGTTTTCGAGATTTCAAACTCTGACTGCTGGATTGAGAGTTCTTGACAAAGGATACACCAAGGCTGATCATGTAAAGAAGATCATCAGAAGCTTACCCAGAAGATGGGGTCCGATGGTGACTGCATTCAAGATTGCGAAGAATCTGAATGAAGTTTCTCTGGAAGAGCTTATCAGTGCCTTGAGAAGCCATGAGATTGAGCTGGACGCAAATGAGCCTCAAAAGAAAGGTAAGTCTATTGCATTAAAATCTAATATCAAGAAATGCACTAACGCTTTTCAGGCTAGAGAAGAAGATCCTGAAGAATCAGAATCTGAAGAAGAAGATGAACTATCCATGATTTCCAGAAGGCTAAACCAACTCTAGAAGACCAAGCAAAGGAAGTTCAGAGGCTTCAGAAGTTCAAGGAAATTTGAACGTGGAGAATCTTCTGATGAAAGAAGATTTGACAAGAAGAAGGTCATGTGCTATGAATGCAATGAGCCTGGACACTACAAGAATGAATGTCCAAATCTTCAGAAGGAAAGTCCCAAGAAAAAGTTTCATAAGAAGAAAGGTCTTATGGCAACCTGGGATGAGTCAGAAGATGATTCAGAAGATGAGCAGGGCCAAATGTGCGCTGATGGCGACAGAAGATGACGGATCAGAATCTACATCAGAATCAGATTCTGAAGAGGTATTTTCTGAACTTACTAGAGATGAGTTAGTTTCCGGTCTAACTGAACTTCTGGAACTCAAGTCTCAGATTAGTCTCAAATACAAAAAGCTGAAAAAGCAATTTGAATTTGAAACAAAGAAGCTTGAGTTGGAGAATTCTGAATTAAAAGAAAAACTTTTAAAATTATCCAATAATGTTGGATCTCCTTCTGATTCAGAAAAATCCACTCCTAGTCTGAACCATATTCTGAAAGAATATGATTTAAGTTTCAGAAAGTTCTTATCTAGAAGTATTGGCAGAAATCAGCTAGCTTCTATGATATATGCTGTGTCTGGAAACAAAAGAGTTGGCATTGGTTATGAGGGTGAAACCCCATACAAACTTGAACCTGTTGATGAAATGAAACTTACATACAAGCCATTGTATGATCAGTTCAAGTATGGCCACTCTCATGATATTAGGCACACCTCACATGCACAAAGTTTTCACATAACACACACTAAGAAGCATGTGACACAACCTAGGAAATATCATGAAACTCACATTAAGAATTATCATGCTGTTCCTCCTATTGCTTATAATGTAAAACCCAAGTTCAAACAGAACTTGAGAAAATCTAACAAGAAAGGACCCAAAAAGATGTGGGTACCTAAGGATAAGATTATTCCTATTGCAGATATCCTTGGCTGCAAGAAGGACAAAGCACAACATGTCATGGTACCTGGACTCTGGATGCTCGCGACACATGACAGGAAGAAGGTCTATGTTCCAAGACCTGGTGCTTAAGTCTGGAGGAGAAGTCAAGTTCGGAGGAGATCAGAAGGGCAAGATAATTGGCTCTGGAACTATAAAATCTGGTAACTCTCCTTCCATCTCTAATGTACTTCTTGTAGAAGGATTAACACATAACCTTTTATCTATCAGTCAATTAAGTGACAATGGTTATGATATAATCTTTAATCAAGAGTCTTGCAAGGCTGTAAATCAGAAGGATGGCTCAATCCTATTTACAGGCAAGAGGAAGAACAACATTTATAAGACAGATCTGCAAGATCTTATGAGTCAAAAGGTGACTTGTCTTATGTCTGTTTCTGAAGAGCAGTGGGTCTGGCACAGGAGATTAGGTCATGCTAGTTTGAGAAAGATCTCTCAGATTAACAAACTGAATCTTGTCAGAGGACTCCCTAATCTGAAATTCCAATCAGATGCTCTTTGTGAGGCATGTCAGAAGGGCAAGTTCTCCAAACCTGCATTCAAGTCTAAGAATGTTGTTTCTACCTCAAGGCCATTAGAACTCTTGCACATTGATCTGTTTGGCCCAGTCAAAACAGCATCTGTCAGAGGAAAGAAATATGGATTAGTCATCGTAGATGATTATAGCCGCTGGACATGGGTAAAATTCTTAAAACACAAGGATGAGACTCATTCAGTGTTCTTTGATTTCTGCATTCAGATTCAATCTGAAAAAGAGTGTAAAATCATAAAGGTCAGAAGTGATCATGGTGGTGAATTTGAGAACAAATCCTTTGAAGAATTCTTCAAAGAAAATGGTATTGCCCATGATTTCTCTTGTCCTAGAACTCCACAGCAAAATGGGGTTGTAGAACGAAAGAATAGGACTCTTCAAGAAATGGCCAGAACCATGATCAATGAAACCAATATGGCTAAGCATTTCTGGGCAGAAGCAATAAACACTGCATGTTATATTCAGAATAGAATCTCTATCAGACCTATTCTTAATAAGACTCCCTATGAATTGTGGAAGAATAAAAAGCCCAACATTTCATATTTCCATCCTTTTGGATGTGTATGCTTTATTCTGAACACTAAAGATCATCTTGGTAAGTTTGATTCCAAAGCTCAAAAGTGTTTCCTTCTTGGATACTCTGAACGCTCAAAAGGCTACAGGGTATACAATACTGAAACATTGGTTGTAGAAGAATCAATCAATATCAGGTTTGATGATAAGCTTGGTTCTGAAAAACCAAAGCAAGTTGATAATTTTGCAGGTTGTGATATTGACATATCAGAAGTTGCTGATCCAAGAAGCAACGCATCAGAAGCAGAGCTCCTCAGAAGCAAAGAATCTGAAGATCAAGTAACAGCTTCTCTGGAGGATCTAAGTATTTCTGAAGAACCATCTGTCAGAAGATCATCCAGACTCATCTCTGGTCATTCAGAAGATGTCATTCTTGGAAAGAAGGATGATCCAATCAGAACAAGAGCATTCCTTAGGAACAATGCAGACTGTCAATTAGGTCTTGTATCTTTGATCGAGCCAACTTCTGTTGATCATGCTCTAGAAGATCCAGACTGGATAATTGCTATGCAAGAAGAACTAAATCAGTTCACAAGGAATGATGTTTGGGATCTTGTTCCTAGACCAGAAGGATTCAATATAATCGGTACAAATTGGGTCTTCAGAAACAAGCTCAGAATGAGAAGATGAGAAATTCTTACGTATGAGTATCCTTTGATATGAAATTTTTGTTAAGAAGTTCTGATAGAAATCTATTAGAAATTGTGATTCAGTTATTACTAACGTTTCAGTGTCTAAGTTGATTCAGAATCTCTCTTTAAAGCAAAACAGCTGTAACTGGCTATCCAGATGGTAAACACGTGTTCACTATTCCTGGACAAGCGTGCGTGCAGTTGAGGGGACGTCTTCTTAGGTAACTGTGCAAATCACGTCTTTTGTCATTATTATCTCTCCTCATGTCACATAACATTAAATGCTTTTCATCATTTACTCTCTTTCAGTTTTCTTTTTATACTCTTCAAACGTTTCTTTTCCCTCTCATATTTCTCTCTCTCTGCATTCGGTTTCTTTTTCATCTCTCTCTTTTCATATCATAAACCCTAGCAATTTCCAATATCTGAAAGTTCATCATGAATCCATCGTCAAACTCTGGAAATCAAGACAATGATAGGAAACAAAAGAGAAAGGCTTCTGCTGAACCAGAAACCAAACCTAAAAGAGTTAGGATCTCCTATGACCCTCTCAAAATATATCAACCCCTTGACGATTCTCGTCAATCACCTCCCTCTTCAAAGACCTCCACCACCTCTTCCTCCTCATTCATCCTCTCGGAACCACCTTCTTCACCATCTGATATCTCCTCTCCTTTAACCCTTCCCTCAGATATTTCTTCATCCCTCTCATACCCTTTTCCCACCAGAACACCTAATCCCTATAGTGTTGTTCTTCCCGACTCAAGGATCACTGTCAACCCTCCAACCCCTACCACTCAAACATATCTGGAGCTCTTACATGCTGATGTAAATGGCTGGTTGGAGATTCTTGGTGCTGCTCACCTTAATCATCTGGATGAGTATGCTACAAACAACCTCTGGAATACCTTTCGTCAGGATTTTCTGGAGAAGGCTACAGACACTCAGAGAAGGATTATGTCTGAAGCTCCTGGTGTTCGTGGTCTCCGGTTGGAAGTTGGTGAGAGCAGCCACCACTGTCTCATCAGGAACAGAAGTGTTCTTGAAGAGAAGATACCTGCAGATGAGTTGGAAGAAGAAAATCTCTGCAGAGATATCGTGGTATGGAAACCCCGATCTTCTGTGCTCTGGTTTCCTGTGCTGACTGGAGATTTTCAGTGGCTGTTCAACTGGTTCAGAATGAACCCTTCTGAAAAAGAACCTCACATGGTCTTTCCAGTAGTGGTTTATCGTGCTGAAGTTGCTGGTCCTACTCCTCCAACAAACCTTGCAGCTATTCTTCAAGCATTGGAAGATGGAACTTCTGAGCTGCCTGAACCAGAATATGCTAAGGCTCCTTCTGAGTCAGACTCAGATGAGGAAATGGGAGATGCACAAGCTGAAGATCTTCCAGAAGATCACTCTGCTGAGATTGCTGTCCCTCTGGGCAGAAATACTGGTGCTTCTTCTTCTGGTGAAACCTCAGCTCTGATGGAGACCTTGGAAACTCTTCATCAGAATCAAGCTATGCTGGCTTCTCGTTTGGACGCGCAAGAAGCAGCCAATGCTGAGTTTCGTTCCTTCATGACAAGGCAAGCTACAAGCACTGACGGGATTCATGATGTTCTGGCGCGGATTTTGCGTAGGCTAGGATCTTAGTCTTTTGGTCTTTGTAGTTTCCTTTCCTTGTTGCATCTGTTTTCCTGCATTCTTCTTGTAATCCTCCTTTGCTGATCTATGAAAAAGTTTCTTTGTGTTTTACATACCAGTAAATGTTTTCTTTTGTCGTTTTTTTTACATCTGAATCTTTTTAAATATTCTTTTTGATGTTATGACAAAAAGGGGGAGAAGATAAATGATAAATGATTTGATTAAATCTATCAGTTGCTGGGTAAAGGCTCCCACACATTCACTAACAAGAACTGCAAGTTCTATATGGTTTAAGTGTTTTGCAGGTACAAAGAAGTGAAGTGAATCTTCAGAAGCAAACACTAGAAGCAAAACCATGGAAACTGAAGCAAGCTGAGTGCTATCAAGCTTCAGAGATCAGAAGCAAGAAAGAAGAATGAATCAGAAGCACTGATAATAGAATTTGAATATCATTGTCTATCCTGTTCTGACAAAATTCTATTTGCCCTGATACACATAATGATATGGCTCTGATACATTATTTGCTCTGATACATGTTTTTAGCCTAAAATGCTCTGATACATTTGGCTCTGATACATATCATGTATTTGAATATACATTTTATGTTCTAACTCGTTCATGCTGACTTTTGTCGTTTAGTTTTTGTTCTGTAACATTTCAGGATGTAGAGATGCTCAGATGATGCTCTGGTACATTCAACAATGTTCTGATACAAAACTAGCATGAAGTGATGTTGGTAGACATTCAAAGTTCTGAAGCTATCCGAGGGAAGCAGAAATCAGAAGATGTGAATGTTCTAAAAGATCCAGTAATTCAAGTTCTGAAGCTGTCCTGAATGGAAGCAGAAGTCAGAAGCTGTGAATGTTCTGAAGATCAAAGAAATTCAAGTTCTGAAGCTGTCCTGAATGGAAGCAGAAGTCAGAAGCTGTGAGTGTTCTAAGGATCTAAAGAAATTCAAGTTCTGAAGCTGTCCAATGGAAGCAGAAATCAGAAGCTATGAATTCTCTGAAGGCAGAAGCTTATATGATCGTCTCTACCGAAATAATCAAGGAAGTCTTTTATCAAAGTTCTTCGAGTATTTATTTCAGGGGGAGATTATTTATCTCAGGGGGAGATTGTTAATCTCAGGGGGAGACATATTCATATGCTTATGCTATAGCTGTGTAATTTGTCTTTTGCCGTCTACTCTTTCTGATCGCAAATTCATATCATTTATATATGTTTTTGTCATCATCAAAAAGGGGGAGATTGTTAGAACAAGATTTGTTCTTATCAATTATCTTAGTTTTGATGATAACAATAATATGAATTTTGCTTAAGATAATATGGTACTCTAATCCAATGCAATTTCCCTTTCAGGAAATATATAAAGAGTACGCATAATTCAGCGCTCAGAAGTTGTGTCTCAAATGGTTCAGCGTGCAACATCAGAACATGGTCTGGCAAGACATCAGAAGATGGTCGAAGCAGAATCAGAACATGGGTCTATGGAAGCATCAGAAGAACATGAGATCAGAAGCACTGAAGATCAGAAGATGGTATCACGCTCAGAAGCACTTCAAGATCAGAAGATCAGAAGATGCTGTGCACCAAGCTGTTTGACTCTGATGACATTCAAACGTCGTATTCACAAACATCAGATCAGAAGGAAGTACACGTGGCAGACTACGCTGACTGACAAAAGGAACGTTAAAGCTACTAAAGGCTACGTCAGTAGACACAGCGTGAACAAGGCTCGAGGTAGTTGACAAAAGCGTATAACATTAAATGCAAAGCTGTACGGAACACGCAAAGCATTAAATGCATTCAACGGTCATCTTCTCAACGCCTATAAATATGAAGTTCTGATGAGAAGCAAGGTTAACGATTCTGCACCAAAACAACTCATATCAAACTTGCTGAAACGCTGTTCAAATCTAAACTCAGAATCTTCATCTTCATCAAAGCTCACTACATTGCTGTTGTAATATCTTAGTGAGATTAAGCTTAAATTGTAAGAGAAATATCACAGTTGTGATTATCGCTTTTAAGAAGCATTTGTAAACTCTTGAATAGATTACATTAAGTTGTAAGGAACTAGAGTGATCAGTTGATCAGTATACTCTAGGAAGTCTTAGCAGTTAGCTGAGCAGGAAGTCTTGGCAGTTGGCTGAGCAAGAAGTCTTGGCAGTTGGCTGAGCAGAAAGTCTTAGGAGTGAACTAAGCCTAGAGTGATCGTGTTGATCAGTAGACTCTAGAAAAGTCTTAGGAGTGAACTAAGCAGTTGTTCCTGGAGTGATCAGGTTGTGATCAGAAGACTCTGGAAGACTTAGTTGCGGCTAAGTGGAAAACCATTGTAATCCGTGCGATTAGTGGATTAAATCCTCAGTTGAGGTAAATCATCTCTGCGGGGGTGGACTGGAGTAGCTTCGTTAACAGCGAACCAGGATAAAAATAATTGTGCATTTTATTTTTATCGCTCAAGATTTTAAGTCACACTTATTCAATCCCCCCCTTTCTAAGTGTTTTTCTATCCTTCAAAAGAGTCAAAGTGGGATATTTTTATGTCACAAATTCTGTCACTTAGAAGTTATGACATAAACTTCACTAAACTATGGCTTATGTCGTGTAGAATCCATCCCATGTGCATAATATATATTCCATGTGATACTTGGTCACTAAGGAAATTCAACAACTAAGGCAGCTTGGCAATGATTACTTGGCAATCATTATTTTGGAGAATATTCTTTGTAATGATTAAAGCTTTGCCACTAAGTAATCTTACAGACTAAGCTAAAGCTCTTGAGGTGCCAAAAATGACCAAAATTGTCCCTCTTTTGTTCCTCTATAAATAGAGGAAAGGCAAGAAAAAAAAGAAGAAAAGGAGGGGAGAACGCAGCAAGAAGTCTGTAACTTCTAAGTTACATTCTACAAAGAAAATACAGAAGGAAGAAGGAGAAGGGAAACTTTCATACCTTGCTTGTTTGCTTGCTGGCAGCTTTTCAACGATGGCTCCCATCTTCGAGCCTCCATAGACGAATCTTCGACATCTTCGCCGCAGGTAAGTCTTCTTCCTTCACTCTCAGTATTTCCATTAATCAGTGTTGTACCTGCAGCAACAACAACAGTTGCGACAACAACAAGCCAAGGTTCAGAAACACAAGGAAATTGCTCGGCAACATCAACCAATTCAAAGCAACAGCAACAACGTGTTCAAGAATTCAGAATAACATCAACAACAACAAGTTCGGTTTCCAGAAGCAGAACAAGACACATACCTCAACACCAACCGGCGAAATCCTCCTCGCCGTAGGTAAGTCCGACTACACTCTCACCCCTTTAAATTGCTGTCAGTTGTTGTTGTTAGTTTTTTTGTTGTTCTTGTGCACTATCTGAAAACCGAAAAAAAAAAACACATAGAACATAAACAATTTTGCTATGTCATAAAAACAAAACTATTCTGTGAAAACGAAATTGGAACAAATTTGTGTTACCTTGAGTTAAGAGAACTTTTGTTCTTTCAAACAGAATAAGTGATATCTTTAGAAATACAAGCTGTTGTTGTTAAACCCAGAACAACCGTGAATCCGAGAGTAGCTTCGTTGTTGTTGTTGTTGCTGTTCACGGCGAGAATGAATGAGTGAGAGAAATAAACCGAATGAAAGTTTGTTGTTGTTCACGGTGAGAGTGAACCGAGAGAGACAGTAGCGATCAAGAGGAGAAAACTGTGAGGGAGAGAGTTGTTGTTCATCTTCACGGAGAAAATCATGAGAGAGCAGAGAGTGATTCAGGGAGAGAGATAATCGTTTGAGAGAAAAATGAGAGTGAGAGCAAGAGAGCGCTCGAGAGAAAGAGAGGATTTTTTTTCCATTGCTTTTGCAGAAGCGTGAAAATGAGAAAGAGAGAGGAGAGTGAGCCGTTGCCTCATTCTTTTGTTCTTAGGGTTTTTTTTCCCAACCCAATTGTGTAGTGAAAGGAAATGGATCCGGGTTCCTCACGAACCGACCCGGTCCGGTCCAAAATCTTTTTATTATTTCAGTTTGGGCCACTGCACCCCCAATCCGAATTTGCACTCCCTCTGGCCCACTTATTAAGCTCTTTTAATTATTTCTTTTAATTTTCTTTAGAAAAATAGTTTGCATCAAAAGACTTAGTTTTTATTTTTAATATAGGATTTAGTTTTAATTTTCTAATTCTTATTAAAAATGCCAAAAAATATATTAGATGCATATTTATAAATATATTTCTAATTATTTTCTTTTCTCATAAAAAATACAAAAACATTTTCTCTTAGAATTAATTTCATTTGAACTTGATATTTTTTTATATTATTGTTGTATAGTTAATCATTTAAAATTTTATTTGATTACTGTTGCACATTACTTGAATTTTCTCACTTCATCCAAGACTTAGAGATTATTTCTCTGTTGTCTTTTGGATTTGTCTGTTTGTTTGGTCTTCCATTTGCTGTAGAAGTCCATACACAATTACTAAGTGATCATGGAATGCTGTAAGCTGTGAGCTTATCCGATGTTCTTTTCTGCTGGTGTGAATGCTCAATAACTGTTGAGATCCCAATTTATTCCAAGCATATCACTTAAGGATCAAGGTAACACCTCAAACTCAGAAATCCAATTTCTCATTCTTCGAGGTAAGCCTAAAACTCATAAAACTGTTTTTCATAACAGTAATCATTTCAAATCATCAATCAACTGTTTTCACAACAGTAATCATTTCAAAAATCACAAATCATTTTCAACTGTTTTTTAACCAGTACTGTAAAGTACTGGGCCTCTAATAGAGTGTAAGTCCCAAACACCTTCTCTTCTTAGCTTGTTTTCAAAACTGTATTTTCAAAATCTTCTTTCTGTTTTCAAAACATTCTTCTGGTATTTGAAGGGCATTATTCCCGGTGAAACTCTTCAGATACCTATGTGACCTTTGTCCATCTTCACTTCTTCTGTTTTCAAAAACCATTAACTGTTTATCCTATATATTCAACTGTTATCCATCAATTGCTGGTAAGGCTTTGTACATACTTCTTCAAAGGCCTCCACTCCATCCAGGTTAGGCTTTACAAGCTTTCAATTTACAGTCTTTATTTAAATTACTGTCAAATATAAATTGTGCATATATATTAGTTTAGAACTACGTTTGAGTATAAACCTTAGGACAGTTAAACTATATATATTTATTATAGGAATATGACCTAGGATTGAGAATGTCTTCCCGGTGAAGGCTCTTTCCTAATTAGAGATCTGTAGTTCAAACCCCCAAGATGAATTATTCCCGGTGAAACATCTTGGCAAAAACCTTAGAATCCAAAAATATAGGACACATCCACCCAAAGAGGAATTATTCCCGGTGAAACCTCTTACCCATTTGCTTAGAGCCCAAAATAAGTTCAAAACTACATAGCTTTCTCTTGTGCTATAACAAGGACCCTCGATTAGCCTCCTCTTGGGCTTTGTACAAGGACCCACGGGCTTCTTAAAAGCATTTCCAGCTTCCTCTTGAGCTTGTATACAAGGACCCATCAGGTTTCTTATAAACATAGGAACAGGTCTTTAGTCACCTTTTAGCCTACCCTGGTGAGTTTTCTTCCAATTTAAACCAGACTTTTAACAAGCCAAGTTTGTCTCAATTTTGCATTGAGTACACCTTTTGGAATGAGAGACATGGACAAGTCTCTGTCACCCTTATCTTCATCAATCTTCCTTAGCAGAGTCTAGGATCCATATTTGCTTATCCTCAGCATGAGTCAGCCTTCATCTTGGGCTTTAAACAAGAAGTCTCCACTAGATAATCTTTCTGCCATTCACCAAAAGAGTCAAAACCCCTGGAAAGGGTTAGCCTCCAAATCAATCCATCATTTCAATAAAAACCCCTGGAAAGGGTTAGCCTCCAAAGTCAATTAATCAAAAAGAGTCACGACCCCTAGAAAGGGTCAGCCTCCAAAAAAAAAACATGATAAAGTCAGTCTTTTAACAGACAATTTCTCCAGCTGAGTCAAAACCCCTGGAAAGGGTTAGCCTCCAAAATCAGTCTTTCAAAAAATCAAAGATTCATTCTCTTAGGAGATAATCTCCCCAAATAGAGTCTCCCTAAGTAGAGTCAGCCTCAATTCTGGGCTTCGTACAGAACACAAAAAAATCCTTAGTTTAAATACTCCCCAGTAGAGTTATCATTTCAATAAGTCAATAAAATCAATCAAAAAGCCTCAAGCTTGGGCCTCATTCAAGCCAGCTAAAGTCAAATCTTTCATATAGTAAATAGACATAGCTTATCTCTATAGAGAGATATTTTTACTACTCTACCACATTCAAACAAACAAACATTTCAATTTCAATTTCATTCAAAGTCTCCCATTTAGGACTCTGAAAGACATGCTCTGGCACATCCCCAGACTTGTACACTTTCCCTAATTTGGATGAGCATCTTTCTTTCATTTTAGAGGCACGATGGCTGTCATACTTGATCAACCAAGTAGACTCCCCTCTTAATGAAACATCATTTTTTTTAGCTTTTCTGTCACTTTTAAATGTTTGTGATAGAATAGTACAAATACCTCTTTGTAAAGATGATTTCATGTCTCTTTACTGTAAACAGAGATTTAATTCCAAGCTTCAACCTTGAGCTTCAAGCAAGGCACCAAAAACAAGTAATTTCCCTAGTTAGTTCCCCGAACTACATTAAGCTCTGACTTCCACTAGGGATATGTAGGCATGAGGTTCACAAGGAATCTCAGCGAGCTAAAAAAATACCAAAAATAGTCAGTCTGTCTATCTGTCTGTCTTTCTTTAATCAATTCAATTCTCTCTCCTAACACAAAGGAGAAACTTTCCCAATCATTAGCAGCAAACACAATCACAATGACACAGAGAAGGTTCCTGTAGAGTACTACAGATATGTAGGGTGTTTAAACACTTCCCTATGTATAACCGACCCCCCGGACTCCAGAATTTCTAGTCTAGGTGAAATCCCCACACTTAGCAAACTCCTAGGGTTTAGTTGAGATCTTTTTTTCCCTTTCCTACTCGTAGGACCAATAAGAAAGTTCGTGTGATATCGTAGGAAGAACTGAAACAAAATTCATCCCACCACGGGCGCATTCTCCTTCCAAATTTCGCGTGAAGGGTTTAGCGTGCCGTCCTCCCAAGTGAAACGGGGAGGTAAAGAAAACGACACCACACCATGGCTACAAATTCTTGAACCCTTTGACATACTTCAGATTTGGATTTTAACATAATCACCCAAACATGTCTACTATGATCATCAAGTATAGTCAAGAAATATCTAAAGCCATGAACAGAAATTGTACTAAAAGGACCCCATACATCAAGATGAATAAGATCAAACACATCATGTGCATTGTTATTGCTAATAGGAAATGGTAAACATTTCTGTCTTGCCAATTGACACACATCACAAACTGTATGTACACTCTTAGGAATAAAGCTATACATCTTGCTCATACTTTCCATTCTATCAGAAGCTAAGTGTCCTAGCCTTAGATGCCACAAAATGGCAGGAGCTAACTCTACAGCTCTATTATTACATGTGAAAATACTGGAAACAAAGCCTGCCTCCTTATCTCTATGAACTTTGCAAGTGGCAGCTTCCAAATGATATAGTCCATCAATGACTTTAGCTGAACCAATCTTCCTCAAATCCTTCCTTGCCTGTATAATACACTTGTCAGGTTCAAATCTTAAAACACAGTCTTGCTCCTTACATAACTTTGTAATAGATATAAGATTCACTTCAAATTGAGGCAAGTATAGAACATTCTCAATGGTCAGTTCATTAGTCAGCTGCACACTACCACATATAGAAGATGTTATGGAATTTCCATTAGGCAAGTTAACAACCATAGGATCTATCTTCTCATATTTAAGAAAGCATTGTAAATCATGACTGATATGGTGAGTTGCCCCTGTGTCTAAAATCCAGTCAACATTACTTCGAATATTGAAACTAGCAACATAGGCATAAGAATTGAGATTACCTCCCTTAGTAAGATTCACAGAACTTGTACTCTTCTCTAAGAGTTCCATCAAATTGGTATATTGCTCTTTGGTCAATGTCATGTTGCTATTTTCACCTGAAGAAGTGACAGCTCCTCCTTTTGCCTCTGAATCTTCAACTTCAACTTGATTGGCATAAGATGTAGATGAGTTACCCCTACCAAAACTAGGTGGATAACCATGCTTTCTATAACAATTGTCAATGGTATGCCCTGTCTTTCCACAAAAGGTACACACCTTTGCATTACCTCTACCTCTTCCTGAAGAGAAGCTTCCACTGCCTCTACCTCTACCAAATTGTTTTGCTCCCTCAATAGCATTAACCATTCCTGATCCCTCTTCCACTACATTACCAGTTGAAAAAGTTATTCCACAGATCTTCCTCTCTTGCTGCATGATCATGGAGAAAACTTTGTTGATTTGTGGTAGGGGATCCATCAACAACACTTGTGATACAACACTATGATACTCTTCATTCAATCCTATCAAGAACTGTATGATTCTATCTTCAGCTCTAAAGCCTCTGCTATTCCTCATAGCTAAACAACCACATGCAATACGACAAGTACAATTTGGCATAGGTCTATATTGATCAAGTTCTTCCCATAGACTCCTTAATTCAGTAAAGTAATCAGAAATTTTCTTCGTACCTTGCTTCAGATTTGATATTTCTTGATAAAGTTGTGCTACACGAATGCGATCTCCTCTCATGAAACGATCCTTAAGATCATTCCACATATCTACGGCATTATCGATGAACACAACGCTTTGAGCAATCGAAGGTGTTATGGAGTTGATGATCCACGTATGAACAAGATTGTTGCATCTTTGCCACGCAACATAGTTCAGATCGTCTTCGTTTGGTATCTCTATAGATCCGTCTACAAATCTGAACTTGTTCTTCATAGCAAGTGCACGCCTCATCTTCATCGACCAAGCATGGTAGTTATCACCACTCAACGCCGGTGATACACATACCGTCGATGGATTCTCCGATGGATGAATATAGTAAGGATCAAGTTGATCCTGATTGTTGTTGTTATTGTTTCTTGTCATTGAACAATTGCGATAACGCAACAACGAAAGAACGAAGAAAAGATAGCAAGAAGAAGGAAATACAGCGAACGAACAAAACACTTCTCAAGAATGAGATATGCGCAACGAAAGCAGAGCAGGAAGAACCTGCTCTGATACCATCTAAGTAAATGTGAATGATGAATGAATGCCAAGAAACTCCATTGATGGAGAAGAATAAAGCTCTGTGAGTGCAGAGAAGAAACAAAGAAGAAAGGAAGAGAAAATCAATATTGCATTCATTAGTTTGTTACAAAGGCGTTACATGGTTTATATACAAGAGTAACTAACTAACTAAGCATAACAAACTTTCAGTTAGGGCATAACCAATCTCAGCCAATCAATCCTCCACGTCAGTGATCTCATGCACGTGCTTTGTCAGATCTTTCAATGGTTAGATTGGCAAATGGCTATTCTTAGTGATCATGGACTTTTGATTGTGTATTTCCTATCTTTAGGTAGTATACTAAGTCTATGGATGAGTGTCTTTTATGATTTGACATCTTTTTGCTTGGTCTATTCTGAGGGTTCGTGATGAATCTTATTTATGAGGTTGGTAGTGTTTTGTGGTTTTTTATTTTATTTTATTTTATTGTTCTTTGATCTCATGATAAAAGTCGCGACAATCTTAGATCTAATCTAAACCCTACGGGTGAGATTTCTAGAGGTTTAGGTGATTTTTCTATGAAAATCCTTATGAATTTTTAGTTCTGATTTATTTATTTATTTATTTATCTTTTTGTTGTATATTTTATTTTTCTCTTGGGTGGTATGTATAGCACTCCCTTCGCTTACTGTCACCATTCTTTCTGTATTTTGTTGATTTTTATATTTTTATTAATATGTTATTTTGTCATTATAATAAATTCACAACCAAAATTATATAGGCAAGTCAACGGACATATAAATGATCAATTGACAACTAATATGATGTACCAAAGAAAATTTCCTTTGACAAATGGGGAACTAAGAACTACCTACACAAAAAATTAAATAATAAACATGAGATCATGTAGCTTTGAATTCCAAAAGTTTATAGCGAAATTTTAAGGGTATAAGGAACACCCACCGACGTAATCATATGTATTTTTGTATTAAGAGTAAAATGATAAACATTCAATCAATTTGACCAACTATATATTAAAATAAAAAGGTTGAAATTCTGGTCGAGTGGGGCTTCTATTTTTGCTGCTTGATGCTTTTGAAGAGATTGTTAAGCTCGACTAGTATTTGAAACCTTTCATTTGGAAGATGCTTCTTTTGATCTAGGTATTTCTCCTTATTGTAAAGTTCAAAAGATTTAATTACATAAATAAAATTTAATGTATAACGAGAAAGAATAATGACTACAAAAAATTAATAATCTTTCGTAAAAATAACATTTTATATAATAAGACATCATTTAATTTAGTAGGAGAAAATAAAGTAAAGACAATAAAGCTAAAAACACAACACAATAACTAACATATCTACGAATCATGCAAATGAAACCTAATACATGTGTATGGAAAAAATCAGAACCGAGTCTCAACATACCGAACCACCTATCGGTCTCGGACCTACCGCTAACCTTACTAGGCACCAATGAGACAACTTTCCTATCAGCCTAACTCTACACCATCGTGCTAGCTCCTCCACCAGCTCACGATATGCTACCGTGCTAGCTTTGATACCAACCTCATTTTGTGCTGCTGCACCACCTCTGTTGCTAGCCCCATTCTACGGATCTTCCATCTTCGTCAACTTCCAAGAAAAATTTTAGTTTTTGCAATCTCAAAACATGTTTTCTTTCTCTTCATCACTTAAGATTTTAAGGCATACTTCAACAATCTCCACCTTTTCTTTAAATCATGGTATTGTTAATTTACACATCAACCACATTGCTGCTTTATGCCAATTCAACATCTATTTAACAACTTTTCACTTGATCTTGCCACTTGCATCCACTTGCTCCTAACCATGTTTTCTACTTTAGAAGTTTAACATACTCACAAGTATGATTCTTCAACCATCTTTGACTCCAATTGTTTTCAAATGACTCCATAAAGATCTCTATTTATATGTTTTTCAACCCTCCAACCACATTTAAAGTATAACACCCAAGGTTTTCATAATCATCCCATTGAGATGGTACAATCTCCCTCCTTACCTTATAACAAGTTAAATGATAATTAGAGGTCTCTGTAATCCTTCTTACCTATTTAAAAGCCATTGAAGACATACCTCACATGCTTTACAATCAAGTTGAATAGACTTGATTCGATCATTGGGAAGAGTTTTGACAACATTCAAAATAGAGTAGTTTACAACTTCACTACCCAAAGCCTCCATATTTTTTTGATGTTTATTCTTTTAAACAAATACATGTCGACCAGGTAAGCTATTTTGGGACCAACCTTACCCCGACAAACCCATGACAAATTAGCGGTTAAATGAATTTTTATCCCTTGTCTTTTGCAAACTCATTAAAGTGCTCTGAAGCAACCTTCAAACATGAACTATGCTTTTATCTCAAATCGCACAATATGTTCTTGTCATGAAAGTTTTCAATAGATGATTATGAATGAACAAAATAACGATCAATGTTAAGTGCCAAATTGTAGTTATTTTGTGTATGTAAATAGTGACACTTATCAATGCTTTTTGTTAATACCGTTTGAATAATCCCCCGTTTTTGTGTAATTACGTTTACTTTACGAATACTTGTATTTTCATATACTTTTATACCGTTTGATAGTTTTGTTGTATTTTTGTAGGTATTCTTGCGTTTTCGGAGCCTTGAGGAATAAAGTGTCGAAGACACGGCTGCGAGAGCCTTGAGGAAATAATTCTGCTGTTCTGGTGCAGGGCGCTTCGCGCGCTGTAGGGCGCGTCGCGCCCTCTTTGAGTTTGAAGAGCTCAAACTGGCAGAAGTTTGGGCGCGTCGCGCCGGATTAGGGCGCGTCGCGCTCTAGGGCGGTTTGGTAAATTTATACAGGGCGCGTCGCACCGAAGTAGGGCGCGTCGCGCCCACTGCGAAACTCAGTTTTGTATAAATAGTTAATAACAGATTTTTTAGGTTTTTTATCACCTCTTCTTGACAAGTTGAGCTCTGATCCTTTTTTGGTAGTTTAGAGGCTTAGGAAACACCATTGGGTGCGACGTCATGTGGATTGATCGTGGATCTGACTCGATTTCATTGTACCGGTGAGATCTTTCCGGTTCATCTTCTCTCTTCCCTTTGTTTCATTCCAATGGTGGGTGTTGTATGTATGTTTCTACTCTTATTGTATGTATATTTGTGGATCTTGGGATCGTTTATATATTCGCTTTACAAATCTTCATTGTTGTTGTTCTTGATCTTTTTGCTTAAATGCTCTGGATTTGTGTTGTTGCAGACATGGACACCATAGATCTTGATTAGGAATGATAACTGTTAGTTTCTGGGTTGCAGACATGGATTCAGGACTAACAATCGTAGTGGGTATCGAGTCTAATGCCTCCGTGTTGTTTGTGTCGGTGGAGAAATCGCTGATATGAATAGTATGGTTGAGCTTTCGTCGGTGTTGCAGACATGGGCACCGATGTGGCATCTCGAGTGATGCCCGGTGATGTTGATGCGTATTGTGAGTGTCGAGCGATAGATCTTCAGATTTAAGTATTCGACGGGTAGAACGAAATGCAATTCCATAACTATTTCTCTTAGGCTATTGAGATTGTTTATCTGCTTTTATTTACTTTTCCCGCATTTACCTTTCTGCACCTAAATCATGAAACTTAGAACGCGAGATAGTCGAACGGCAGTACTTCTCACCAATCTCTGTGGACACGATAAATCCTGGATGAATATTTCCAAATCTTTTGTTGCTTGCCGCTTTACCGCTCCAACAAAATGGCACCGTTGCCGGGGATTGGTTGAGATTAATCGCATTGCGATGGTTTTATGTTTTAAGTTTCGTATAATTTTGATTAAGTGTTTGGGCAGGTAATTTTCTTTAGGTTGCGTTTGAGGCGAAAGCATTGGCGTACCGCGAGGAAGTTTCTTACCATTCGCGAAACAATAAAGGCGTCGAGCTAACGACGTTAAACGAGCGCTTGTTGGGAGGCACCCCAACGGTTTTATTTTTCTGTTTTTCTGTAATTGAGTTGTGTAGGTGTTAAGTGGTGGCTCACTGAAAAATCTGTCTTTTTAGACTGGTCTGGTTTTTCTGGTGTAGCGCGCGTCGCGCGCTCATGGGTGCGTCGCGCGCTGGGCAACTTTTGGCCAGTGACCTCTTTTTAACGGGTCACTCGGCTCGCCTTTTTCCCACTTACACCAAGGATTTATAGTATAGTATTCTATCGATTTATTTCTAATTCTTTTGTTTGTGTTTAGACTCAAATTTTGGCCCGATTACTTGGAGTCGCATTTGATAATTCTCCAATTTTGATTGATTCAACATGCCAATTATGCGGTAATGATTGTTCAAATTTGTACGTGGCAAGGTACTCGTTTATCGCTTTCTATAGCATAGCATGTTTATGAGACTTTTCATTTGTACAATTTTCATACTATTCATTCTTTTTGCATAACTTGCTCATGACTTGAATCACAACTAGTTTTTCCTTTTGACCATAAATGTGAGGTGGCTTTCCGTTGTGTATATGTGTGAGTGACCGACATTTCTTGTTTTAACTGGATATTATTATGTTTAATCTTTCGTCTGTATTGATTTTGTGAATGCACGAAAGTGATCAAGGCACTTGTTTGATTTTGAGCACAACTACCATAAGCCAAATATTCAATTCACCTTGTGAGTGTGTGATCATTAGTATCCCTTTTGAGCCTTTTTGTCATTGTCCATTTTGTTTTTGAACTTGAGACATAGTTCACCCTTTTTGATGGATTTTGATTATCTTTCTTTTCTTGACCTTAACTATGATGTTTAGTTGTATTTTTACCTTGCCTTAGAAAGTAGGGAGTATTCACTTTATGTTATGGTTGAATTCAAGTTGGGGAGAAGGTGTTTGCCTCTTTATGATGTGATTGATATGAGGTAGTGGAAAGAAAAGAAAAAGAAAAAGAAAAAAAAAAGTGAGAAAGAAAGAAAAGAAAAAGAAAGAAAAAAAGAGAAAAGTTTGAAAAAGAAAAATAACAAAAAGAGTTGAATAAGATTTGTGCTAATAAGTATTGTGTTTGGTGTGAAACTTGTGATGAAGAGAAAAGTTTGATTGAAATTCCTTTGTTTGAAACTTTGTGGAAGTAATTACTCCCTTAGGTTTAGGCAAGTTTTTGTTTCGATTAGCTTTAGGACTTATCATTTGTTTGTTAACCGAGCCACATTACAACCTTGAAAGCCCTTGTGATTCGTGCCGTTGCATTTTCGATACTATTTTTGGATGAATGCATAATTTTGTCTATTGTTGGCAAGATTGTTGGATGAGTGTTCAAAGTCCTCACCTTTCGGTGTTTTTCATCTACCGATGAGTTTTTGCTAGGCGTGATTCATTATTGAGCTTGTTTTGTTTTAGGATGTTTTGTATGAATTTTTGTACTTAGGAATCGTTTCATTTTCATGTTGTCGTTGTAGGATAGTGGTAAGTGTTTACTTTGTTCCTACGTTTTTGTTTGAACCGTACAATTGTTTCGTTTTTCTAAAACTTTGTTGATTCTTGATTCTTTGGATTTTTAATTTTGCGATTTGAGTGTTTGGCCCTGTTTGAGGACAAACAGATTCTAGTTGGGGAGAGTTGTTAAGTGCCAAATTGTAGTTATTTTGTGTATGTAAATAGTGGCACTTATCAATGCTTTTTGTTAATACCGTTTGAATAATCCCCCGTTTTTGTGTAATTACGTTTACTTTACGAATACTTGTATTTTCATATACTTTTATACCGTTTGATAGTTTTGTTGTATTTTTGTAGGTATTCTTGCGTTTTCGGAGCCTTGAGGAATAAAGTGTCGAAGACACGGCTGCGAGAGCCTTGAGGAAATAATTTTGCTGTTCTGGTGCAGGGCGCTTCGCGCGCTGTAGGGCTCGTCGTGCCCTCTTTGAGTTTGAAGAGCTCAAACTGGCAGAAGTTTGGGCGCGTCGCACCGGATTAGGGCGCGTCGCGCTCTAGGGCGGTTTGGTAAATTTATACAGGGCGCGTCGCACCGAAGTAGGGCGCGTCGCGCCCACTGCGAAACTCAGTTTTGTATAAATAGTTAATAACAGATTTTTTAGGTTTTTTATCACCTCTTCTTGACAAGTTGAGCTCTGATCCTTTTTTGGTAGTTTAGAGGCTTAGGAAACACCATTGGGTGCGACGTCATGTGGATTGATCGTGGATCTGACTCGATTTCATTGTACCGGTGAGATCTTTCCGGTTCATCTTCTCTCTTCCCTTTGTTTCATTCCAATGGTGGGTGTTGTATGTATGTTTCTACTCTTATTGTATGTATATTTGTGGATCTTGGAATCGTTTATATATTCGCTTTACAAATCTTCATTGTTGTTGTTCTTGATCTTTTTGCTTAAATGCTCTGGATTTGTGTTGTTGCAGACATGGACACAATAGATCTTGATTAGGAATGATAACTGTTAGTTTCTGGGTTGCAGACATGGATTCAGGACTAACAATCGTAGTGGGTATCGAGTCTAATGCCTCCGTGTTGTTTGTGTCGGTGGAGAAATCGCTGATATGAATAGTATGGTTGAGCTTTCGTCGGTGTTGCAGACATGGGCACCGATGTGGCATCTCGAGTGATGCCCGGTGATGTTGATGCGTATTGTGAGTGTCGAGCGATAGATCTTTAGATTTAAGTATTCGACGGGTAGAACGAAATGCAATTCCATAACTATTTCTCTTAGGCTATTGAGATTGTTTATCTGCTTTTATTTACTTTTCCCGCATTTACCTTTCTGCACCCAAATCATGAAACTTAGAACGCGAGATAGTCGAACGGCAGTTCTTCTCACCAATCTCTGTGGACACGATAAATCCCGGATAACTATTTCCAAAATCTTTTGTTGCTTGCCGCTATACCGCACCAACAATCAAACCTTCTAAAATATATAAACAACATATTTTAGACCCATTAGCTATGATCACTTCACTATACAAAATCTTCAACACCCCATATTTAACACTAGTGCAATAACCAAGATCATCAAACATGCTTATAGATACAAAATTCGCCTAAGCTATATAACACACTTGTTACCTCAAGAATTTTCGACACATATGTAGGACAAGGCATGAAGTTCAATATCCTAAAAGCATATGTATAGATGCTCATGCTTTAGTCAAAAAAAAGTCTCAATTGATTTGGAAGTCTATTTTGCTTATTTAGATTCGTCGAAATACAGCGCCCACAGTTTTCAGTCGGATTCTTCCTATGGGTCAGCCAGAGTCATGCAATTCTAAAGACTTGGAGAATTTGGGTTTTTTATTTGCTGTCATGCAACTTAGTCGAGACAGGTTTTAAGTGGATAAAGATAGACTGTTTTTAAAGACACGTGGAAGCTCATGGAACGAAATTTTTATGGATAAGAAACGTGTCAGATTTTTCTTAGTCGACCATTATAGACAGTTATTTTAGGATCTCTATATAAGTAGCTTTTGTTTCCATTTCTACAGGTCCGCATTTGTTACATTTCTTAAGAAACTCATAGTATTCGCGCCAGAGAGAGAAAAGAGTGTTATCTAGAAAATGTAAGTATGTGTTTCGTATTACAAATTTCAAGCAATTTTACTTTCACTGCAATTTAAAGTTTTTTCCGTTTTAGTTTTGTTTTCAAACATTTTACCTTTTTACCTTACATTTTTCAGTCAATTTCCTAGCCCAGTTTAAAGATATCAGTTTCGACAAACATTTCAATAAATTGAATATCCGCAAAATTTAGTTTATAAGTGTTGAGTCTAGAATTGTTCTTCCCAAAATTTAGTCGTTGGTTTATGAATTTAAAGAGTAGAAAAGGTCTTCCAGAAAGGTACGTCCATCCACTAATAATTCACAAATAAATCCCCAAAATAGTGGGGAACCACTAGTTGCATCAACAACTAGAGAAGATTCTATTTTAAACCCCGTTCAGGCGTTGCCGGCTCCATCAACGTCGCGGACACAGACGCCAACGACAGTGATACCACCAGAACAAAATGTGAATCCTTCCCAAATATTAAGTTCCCTAAGAACAACTTTTGGTAAACCCAGAATGCCGTTTTGTTGCAGTTTTACAGTGCCAACGGATAATAGAACATATGGGTTATAAGAAATTACTCACACATGCTTTCAAGAGTAAATCATATTTTTTGACTCTCAAGTATTTCTCCATCTCTCCAACTATTTATATATGAATCACACATGCCCATAATAACTAGAAGTAATTTCCAATCTCTCTTTGATATCTTCAATTATTTTCCAAACTCCAAAAACACAGACTTAAAAATAAAGTAGTGAAATATCATAGGATTGGATATATATATATATATATATATATATATATATATATATATATATATATATATATATATATATATATATATATATATATATATATATATATATATATATCAAAATCAAAATTTAATGGTCATGATTCACTGTTTTCATTTCTCATAATAACCAAGTGTTCTCACTTGAGTCGTCCCCTATATATATATATATACAATAATTCACTACTTATAGTTGTATGGTATATGCTCTAATTTCTTCAAATTTTGCTTAATGATGGCTTATCTTAAGAAGCTTCTCTTGAATCTAACTTTGCTATTTGTTCTTCTCCTTACAATAAAATTAGCAACGGCAAGGGTACATCTCTCGAATAACAAAACAGGTAAGTGATCTTGCATCCCTATATGTAGTGATTAAATCTTGAAGGTGTGCTTATTTTTCTGATGTATCCAAAAAAAAAAAAATTTGAACCCTTCATTTTTCTGATGTCTTTTTGTTTTAATTTTCTTTCTAAAGTTGTGTATTTCTAATTCCTCTTTTCTAATTTATTTTTTTTGGGAATTTAGATGGACGTTTCCTTAATGTTAGTGAAGATGCACCACATGGCCACAATTATAACCATGGATGATGATAAAGAGCCTACTACTGTTTATGCTAAGCAAAGCAAGGGGAGAACTAAGAAATAAAGAAGCAAAGTTGATAACTGTGGCAATTCAACTATGGAAGGCTTGTTCCTGCAGAGATGCATAATAATTATTTGTTGGTTTGTTTTGGGGCTATGAATATGATAAATTATGGATAAAGTTAATTACTCTTGAGGTAATATATCATATTTGGATAGTTGATATTCTTCTCTTTTTGTTTAGAACTTTTATTTCTTAAAATGTGCACAAATTAATTATTTTATTTATTTAAAAATTTATTGAGGTGGCTGGCTATTTAAAATTATGAATATTAATTTTATGGTTAAAATGATCATATGCTAGAAAGCGTTAATGAAACCTTTTCAATGAAAGCTATTTACTTAAATCTTGAAAAATAGGGAAGAGAAAGAGAAGAAGAACAAGATGAAGAACATAAAAGAGGAGCAAGAAAGGGGAGATGGAGGAGGACTATTTAGTTAGTGGGTGTTTGTTGAGATAAAGAGTGATTTGACAAAGTAGGTAGTGGTTCCCTATGAAATTGACACCATATGGAAAGAATGACAAATCTTATAGATCGATGCACTATAGTCAACAGGGGTGATAAATAATATGGGAAACTACTATCTGGATTTTCACTAGCAAGTTTTAGTCAAACCAATTAACAAAAAAAATAAATATTATAAATCAATTGAATAATGTCTTTTTTAAGTCATAAATATATTAAATTAACCATTGATAAAAGGTCTTCTTTTTCTCTGTTTTCTTTCACATCTAAGCGAAGATCCAACAAGAAGAAGATCTTCTCATCTCCTACTTCTCTCACAACTAAAATAAAATAAAAATAAAAATCAAGATCCAATAAAAAATGCAATATAATCAATTCTTTTATATGGAACTACAATGCAACAACAATAAGATCTTCTATTCTATTCTACTTGCGCGTGTGAGTGTGTGCGCGTGTGATACAAATATATATTGAATGTTTCATTAACCATTTACAATTAATTCTTGAAATAAACATGCTATATTTACACATTCTAATGCATCCATGTAGTTGAAATTGGATGTTAGTGAATGTTTAGACTATTTCGAAATTCATTAAAGAGTTGTAATAAAAGTTCATTTGTGAATATGTCAACTATATGAAAATGGAAAGGAATGTGCAGTACATGTACTTGACTGCGAGAAATTTTCCCACACACAAAGTGTATTTCCGTTTCAATATGTTTGCTTCTTTGATGTTGGACTTAATTTTTATATAGGTATAATGTTTTGATGTTATAGAAATATACTAAAGTAACTTTATGACCAAACAACATATTTAGAAGTGTCAGTTTCAAAGTCAACATGATTTAGACGTTACATTAGCTACACCTCCTAATTCTTCCTCGATGCTTAAGCGAGAGAAGGTATGTTGACGTTTGGCGGAGCAAGAGATAAATTTATTATCAAGATAAACAATAAAAAATGGTACATTTTCTTGTATCTTACAACCATCCTCATTTGCATCTATGTAAGAGATGGAATTGTCAGTGGATGAAGGATATAAATAAAAGCAAGAGTGAATGGTACTGTGAATATAGCGAATAATTTGTTTCAAAGCAGACATGTGCTGCATTTCTTTTAATCATGCATAAATAAAAAATATTGTTAAACAACATATGAGCTTTTGGGTGTAGTAAATATTAAGAATTGCAATACTTCTACAAGGTTAAGTATTCAGTTGGATCATGTGAATTTCTCCTTGGTATCCATGGTTTTAAATTGCGGTTGCGGATGTAGTTGCGGTTGCGGATGTTGCAGGTGCGGTCATTGCGCTTGTTGCGATGCATCGCAGCCGTTGCGCCGTAAAATTTTAAAAGGAAGTGTTTGAAATATTATACTGAAAAACACTTAATGTTATGTTTCTTCATTATATCAGAAGTAAATTGAGTTTTAGAATTCTAATATATTGATTTTTGATAAAAATATTTAAAAAAAAAATGATTAAAATTGTCCGATAGGGTTCCTAATACATCCGGAGGCGAGATTTCAAAATCACACCGCAATTGCGGTCTGATGCGGTTGCGGAGGCAACCCCATCTGCAACATTGCGGGTGCAATTGCGGTTGCGGACCGCAATTTAAAACCATGTTTGTATCCACTAACGTAGATGGTGGATTGCATGAGGACATACATGTGTGCTCTATAATTTTGATTGCATATTTATGTTGAGAGAGAAAAAGACCCCTAGATTTTTTGGTAACAGATGTACCGAGAAAAGCTGAAATGACAGATCTTTCATGGTGAATTTAGAACTAAGTTGTGCCATAATAGACTCACAAAGAGTGTTAGATAAAGCAACAAGAATAATCTCATCCAAATCTAGAAAAACATATGTGATTTCATTGACTTGATGTTATATAAATCAAGAGTGATCTGAAACATTGAGAGAATCCCATCGTAGCAACATAATCGGTACCAAAAGTGAGGTGCTTATTTAAGTACATAGAGATTTGTTTTCCAAAAAGAGACATAAATAGAAATTAGAGGTTGAAGAAATCAAGGAGTTTGATGCATGCTCATAGTTTCATCAAGATTCCATGCAAAAATTAATTTTTAACATCTAATTCATGAAGATGTCATGATTTGGATAGTATTCGACATGAAAAGGTGTGTGAATATGCCACCACAATCAACACTAGTTAGTGATTCACACCATTACCTACAAAAAAAGATTTGCATCGCTCTAAAGATCCCTGTGAGTTCTTCTTATGCCTAAAAATACTTAAACTTTGAATACATTAGCATTAGATTGAAGAGGATATATGTCTCACATGTTATTGTCAATAAGAGCGTCATATTTTTTTATCATGGTCATTTTCAATTATGGTCATGTTATGAATCAATCGTATTTATAGGTGTTAGAACAAGATTTGTTCTGATCAATATTCTTAGTTTTGATGATAACAAGGATATGAATTTTGTGTGAGATAATGTGGTACTCTAATACATTGCAATTTCCTTTTCAGGAAATATATAAAGAGTATGCACAAATCAGCGCTCAGAAGCTTTTACTCAGAAGGTTCAGCATGCAACATCAGAACATGGTCTGGCAAGACATCAGAAGATGGTCAAGGCAGAATCAGAACATGGGTCTATGGAAGCATCGGAAGAACTTGAGTTCAGAAGCAGAAGCACTGAAGTTCTCATGGTATCACGCTTAGAATCACTTCAAGGTCAGAAGACAAGAAGATGCTATGCACCAAGCTGTTTGAATCTGATGATATTTAAACGTTGTATACACAAACATCAGATCAGAAGAAAGTACAGGTGGCAGGCTACGCTGACTGACAAAAGGAACGTTGGAAGCTATTAAAGGCAACGTCAGTAGACACAGCGTGAACAAGGCTCGAGATAGTTGACAAAAGCGTGAAACATTAAATGCAATGCTGTACGGAACACGCAAAGCATTAAATGCTCCCAACGGTCATCTTCTCAAGTGCCTATAAATATGAAGTTCTGATGAGAAGCAAGGTTACCGATTCTATGAATATTAACTTGCTGAAACGCTGTTCAAATCAAAAGCTCAGAAACTTCATCTTCATCAAAGCTCACTACATTGTTGTTGTAATATATTAGTGAGATTAAGTTTAAACGTTAAGAGAAATATCACTGTTGTGATTATAGCTTTTCAGAAGCATTTGTAATACTCTTAGAATTGATTACATTAATTTGTAAGTAACTAGAGTGATCAAGTGTTGATCAGGATACTCTAGGAAGTCTTAGCTTGTGTCTAAGCAGTTGTAATTAGAGTGATCACGTGGTGGTCAAGATACTCTAAGAAAGTCTTAGCTTGTGTCTAAGCATTTGTTCCTAGAGTGATCAGGTTGTGATCAGGATACTCTAGAAGACTTAGTCGTGGGCTAAGTGGAAAACCATTGTAATCTGTTGAGATTAGTGGATTAAATCCTCAGGTGAGGTAAATCACTCCGTGGGGGTGGACTGGAGTAGTTTAGTTAACAACGAACCAGGATAAAAATAACTGTGCAATTTGTTTTTATCGTTCAAGTTTTTAGATTACACTTATTCAAACCCCCCCCCCCTTCTAAGTGTTTTTCTATCCTTCAATAGGTAGGTGCGACATGGAAGTTTGGATTGAGGTATGAAGATTAAAAAGGTCGTGAGGCTTAAAAATATTATGTTGGGATCGAGTGGTAACTTAAAGGGGTGAGGAGGGATTTATGGTGAAGTTAGTTGGATTGGAGTGGAATGGTGTTTGTCATCAACAAGTTAGAAGGAGGTGATGGGGTTATGTTATCCTGTGATTTTCGACTCAAGCTGCACTAGAATATATTAGGACTGATTTGGAAGAATCTTAAGAACAAGTCAACACGATTAGGATTACTCTTTTCAAAACACGTTCAGAATCTCGGGTGATGGTAATCTCACCGTGGGGTAGATGAAATGAGGATGTCTCAAGATACCATCTCTTCGCAAAGGCCGCAAGCATACCATTATGTATGGTATCGTATGTCGGGCGTCCTTCAGGCATGCCACATCATCTAGGGTGATGGTAATCTCACTGTGGGATAGATGAAATGAGGATGTCTCAAGATGCCATCTCTCTGCAAATGCCGCAAGCATATGGTATTGTAGCCGAGCGTACAGAGGTCCCTCATGCTTGATGCTGCTAGTACCTCCTGAAACTATGGCTCGTCAGGCTGCACGAGATCTTTAATCTTCCGCCCATGGTTGTAGAACCTCTAAAGATCCCTACTCTAAAATTTTAAAAAAATTCAAACGGTTAGTAATAAGCAAGGTCAAAACTGACGCAAATAAAAAGTAATTAACAAATAAAATGAACCTCTCCATCCCATATACGCCTAGATGAGTGCTCCTTCATACCCTGTCAAAAGAGATGGGTCAATAGGACCCCCAGGGTACCAAATAGGCTCCAACACCGGCTTATCCTCGTGTCCCTGCGTAGGTGGCACAACAGATCCTGCATCGTCCGTCGCTGCCACATGCACAGGTTAGAAGTAGAAGTAGTGCTACGACGACGTCTGCGGGGTGGTGGCATCTGTGAAGAACCCTCCGCATCATCCCGGGGACTCCGTGAAGTAGTAGTAGACGGGGATGGCCCCTCAACTGGGACATGTGTAGATTGCCCCGCTGTAGCGGGTGTATGAACTGGAATACCAACTAAGAGCCCCCAATTGGGACAGGTGTAGAATGCTCGGCTGTAGCGGGTGTATCAGATGGAACAGCCGTTCCATCAGTCACTTGAGATATAACACGCGTTCGTTCGCGACGCATAGATGCGTGCTACGCAGTCCTCCCATGTATATCTATATCTGGTATGTGAGTCATAATGTCTCCATAGTAACTGTACATGAACAATGAAATATAAATAAACAAGAAATTAAAAACAAAAATACTCTTTCCATAGATGTACCTACAGAAGTATGTTAGTTTCTAAAACATTGGGTGCTTCCGTAGATGGACCTATGTAAGCATGTTAGTTAAATACATTAGGTGCTTCCATAGATGGATCGAAGGAAAGTACTCTAAATTAACTAAAAATTCAAAAACTTACCGATTAAAATATCGTTTTGAACTTGTTTGAAGTTGATGTTTACAAGAGATTTGAAGTTGAACTTGAAAGAGATTTGAAGTTGAGAGAGTATGAGGAGAGTTTGTGTTTGAGTTTGAAATGAAGAGAATGAGGAAGGGGAAAAGTCTGGCGCGAGTTATAACTCCATACCTTTCCGTAGATCCACATACGGAAGACTTCCGTAGATCCATCTACGGAACAAAGCAACGTCAAAAAAAAAGGGGGGCTTCGAGAGATGCATATACGGAAACACGAGGGCAAAACAGACAATTCGGTGGTGCGTGAGAAGGGCACGGGGTTGGTTGAAAAATTCTCTTATTTTAAGGATGCTTGACATATATTTGAACTCTATCACCATCCACCTTAAGAACTTTTTTTAGTTGTTCTTTTATTTGAAAAATGAAAGAGGACAGTTGTCATACCCCCAAAATTTTCCCATACTATTTCTCTTGTTCAAACTCAAATCAAGGTACAAAGCTCCAAGACACACTCTCCTAAACAAGGCTCGGAGAATTAGGGTTTTGTCGTTATGAAGGAAAATCAATGAACCAATGGCTCTAAGTCATCCCACATGGCCTATGATACCCCACACTACCTCCATGACAAATTTCAGGTCTCAACTCAAAGGATTGATCAGTCAATTGCCCAGAAAGTCAACAGTCGACTGGGTTGACCTAAAAGTCAACTGTGGTTAAAGTACAGTCAAAACTCCTGATTTTTTGTCAACATCCTCATATTGAAGTATCATTCACCATTTGATCAAGAATTGATCATGGTTCATCAAGGAAAGATCAAAAATCAACAATTCAAAAAGTTTCTAAATTAGGGTTTTTATATGAGAAAGTCAACTAAACTTTGACCAGCCATAACTCTCACATGGAACATTAGAAATTTCCCATCCAAAGCTCATTTTGAAGGAAATTTGATTCTATACAAATTTGTGTCTCACAAGTCAAGGCTAAAAATGCTTCATTTGGGAGATATGAGCAAAAACATTACAAGTCCTTTTGGAAGATTGCAAAAAGCTATTTTTTGTCAGGAGCCATATCATCAAGATAAAATCTCCAAATGAACAATATGTCCCAAAGTGGCTTGTAGAAGACATCTTTGGCTTTCAAAAAATTCCTAGAACACCTTCATGGGATAAAAATTGAGGGAGATATGAGGCGCAGAAGTTGGTCGAAATTCAAGAAAATTATGAAACCTTATTTGAGTAATTTGGTGTTTTGGATTAGTGGGCCTAAGTCTTGGACTTTAAACAAGCCCATGACCTAAAATAGGACCTTTAAAACAACTCCAACATTTTAATTATTTTATTTGACATTTGTTTGAATTTTATTTTAAATAAAAAGAAAATAAATTAAATAAAATGCAAAATAATTGAATCAATTCATATGGCTTTGGTTTCAAGTATTGACAGGCCCAAATAACATCTCATAAAAGTTCGAAACGTGAAAAACTTGTTCTTGAAGAAAATCTCCCCAAAATAGGAAGGTGTATATTATATTTTCTTCAAATTTTCAAGGAACTAAACAAGTAAATACCCAAGCCCAAATTTCGACCTACAACATCCCAATATATACCCTTATCACGTTCAGACCAAAAAAATAAGGATTGCTGGCCTCAAGTAACACGTTCCACATTTCCAAAAATCTCAAGAACTAGGGCACGAGTCATAAGCTTTCTCCGTCAATTCTCAACGAGTTGCAATCGGTCCATCATTCTCCTGAGGACTCTAGGATTCAGTCCACGCCACCATAGAAGCTCATAGCACGTGGAAAGGCTTGGTACTAGTCACTTACGGTTTGTATCGTTTTGAAATTCATGCTTTTTATGCAGGCCATTTAAATTGATTTAGTGCATATATACTTGCTCATAAGCATGTTTAGAGTGGTTTGGAACGTCTGCTTTTAAGTTTTGACGCAGGGATCACGTTATGCCATGGTTAGGGCATAACGTCCATGATGGTGCGAACTCTATGATACGAGCAGTTTCAGAGTGAACCGATGTCACCAATGGATTCACAAGGGTCGATTTGGGGGGATAGGATCTTTTCTTTTTCGTTTTTGCGTGATATTTTGCAGGTCTTCAAATTCCAGAATTTTCTATGATGAGTGGTAGCAAATCGCAAGAAAAATCGTAGCGAAATCAGAGCCAACAAGTGGGGAAGATGATGAATAGTATGGTTGGACCATTCTTGGTACACGCGTGCGAAGATTATTTGCCAGTCAACCATTCAGCGCCTTCTCTCCTCTTCTGATTGGATGCTCGTAAACAAAGGGACCCACACTGACCTGCCTTTTGACTTTTGCATTCCCAAGTTTGTTTTTTATTGAAACATTGGTCTGCCTTTAATTATCAGCAAAACACAATGAAGTAAATGGCAAGGCATAGGCATATGCGCCAGTTCTTTTTTTTTTTAATAAAAAAGAAGACTTCCATGTGATTCAATACAACGCACATGCTGCCATACTATGCATGCTCACGTACCAGCCACGGGATCACCTTGGATGCGCATCAGACGAACCAAACCCTCAAGCCCATGGTGCACCCTCATCAACATGCCATACCGGATCAGAGCTGAGTACTCCTTTTTTTTTAATTATTATTACATAGATATTTTTTATTTTCATTTGTTTTCTTTCTATTTCTCTTGTTATAATTCAAATTCATTTTTATACAAACATTTTATTATTATGTAATAATTTCGTAACCATTTAATTATTTAATCGGAAGTTCGATTTTTTTCTCGTAATATTAAAATTTCTTTTACAATAAATAATTTAATTAAGGTTTTAGTTAATAATTATTTTGGGGCTAATTTCTTTTTTGCCTTAAACCCTGATTTCTTCATGATTATTAGTCACTGTTAGGTAGATGTTGTCCATTAACTTAGTATCCTTATAATTGTTGGGGACTTTAATGCACTAACATTTTTTTTCTTTGTGCTCAATTGTAAGGATTAGCACTAGGATTTTCTCCAACTACAAACCATATCAGATCAAATCAAAAAGCTAAGTCCTTTTCATATTTTATTGTTATTATTTATTTCCTTTTCCCTTTTTTATTTTATTAGGTTAACCCTAATTATTATTTGAATTGATAATACACTCACTCCTTCTTGTATATTTCTTCTTTTCCGATTTTTCAGGGTTTGCCAACCGCCAAAGCTCTGATAAACAGTAACCCTAAAACTCTAACCTCTTTTATTTTTTGCCTAATTATTACTTAAGGCAAACCCGCTGGTTTCTTATTCCCCTCCCCATATTCTTATGTATATGTTCCCGGTCTGTATTGCTTGGCCTTAAAGGCACTTAATCTGTATATTGTATTTTCTGCCATGGTTAGTAATTTAGGGAGTGCAACTATGAACTGATTTAGAGACATTTAATTATAAGATAATATATTTCGAATTGAATCACATGATTGTTGCACCCACGCACACTTTTTGGTAACCCTTCTTGTTGCCTGTTGCCTTGTTGCATTGTGTTTTTTGTAGAATAGTCATGTCCCTCGAATACGAGGATACCTCAGCCATGCTGCCTCGAAAGATCATGAATCCCTAATGATGCTGCCTTCGATACGCTAAACATGATCTCGTCCCTCGGAAGTTGCCTACGAAAGGCTGAGGTATCCTCTGGCTGCCTAACAAAAAAGGCTATTCTGATCCTGTTAAGTGCCAAATTGTAGTTATTTTGTGTATGTAAATAGTGGCACTTATCAATGCTTTTTGTTAATACCGTTTAAATTATTCCCCGTTTTTGTGTAATTACGTTTACTTTACGAATACTTGTATTTTAATATACTTTTATACCGTTTGATAGTTTTGTTGTATTTTTGTAGGTATTCTTGCGTTTTCGGAGCCTTGAGGAATAAAGTGTCAAAGACACGGCTGCGAGAGCAAAGAGGAAATAATTCTGCTGTTCTGGTGCAGGGCGCGTCGCGCCCTCTTTGAGTTTGAAGAACATAGTCTGGCAGAAGATTGGGCGCGTCGCGCGGGTTTAAAGGCGCTTCGCGCGTTAGGGCGGTTTGGTACATAAGTGAGATGGCGCGTCGCGCGCTGCATCCGGCGCGTCGCGCGCTGTGTGTATTTCAGTTTTGTATAAATAGCTTAGAACAGATTTTTCTAGGTTTTTTATCACCTCTTCTTGACAAGTTGAGCTCTGATCCTTTCTTGGTGGTTTAGAGGCTTAGGAAACACCATTGGGTGCGACGTCATGTTGATTGATCATGGATCTGACTCGATTTCATTGTACCGGTGAGATCTTTCCGATTCATCTTCTCTCTTCCCTTTGTTTCATTCCAATGGTGGGTGTTGTATGTATGTTTCTACTCTTATTGTATGTATATTTGTGGATCTTGGGATCGTTTATATATTCGCTTTACAAATCTTCATTGTTGTTGTTCTTGATCTTTTTGCTTAAATGCTCTGGATTTGTGTTGTTGCAGACATGGACACCATAGATCTTGATTAGGAATGATAGCTGTTAGTTTCTGGGTTGCAGACATGGATTCAGGACTAACAATCGTAGTGGGTATCGAGTCTAATGCCTCCGTGTTGTTTGTGTCGGTGGAGAAATCGCTGATGTGAATAGTACGGTTGAGCTTTCGTCGGTGTTGCAGACATGGGCACCGATGTGGCATCTCGAGGGATGCCCGGTGATGTTGAGGCGTATTGTGAGTGTCGAGCGATAGATCTTCAGATTTAAGTATTCGACGGGTAGAACGAAATGCAATTCCATAACTATTTCTCTTAGACTATTGAGATTGTTTATCTGCTTTTATTTACTTTTCCCGCATTTACCTTTCCGCACCCAAATCATGAAACTTAGAACGCGAGATAGTCGAACGACAGTTCTTCTCACCAATCTCTGTGGACACGATAAATCCCGGATAAATATTTCCAAATCTTTTGTTGCTTGCCGCTTTACCGCCACAACAGATCCTTCCCTTAGACTACATGCCTCTCTATGGCAAGGGACAGTCTTATGGCAAACGAACTCTCGATGACCCTTCAACCTCCAAATGAAAGGCTTTCTGCCCTCTTATGGCATGGATAGACCATTTCACCCTGAAAGAGACTTGTTTTTCTACATTATTATGGTAATTGCTCTCAATTGCCTTGCTCTGGTTAAAATCCTTTTCTACACTTTTTTTCATAAACCTTCAATATGGCTACGCTCATTTACGAGCTAAAGTTCGTATTCTCTTCTTCTACATTTCTGAACTCAAAGAGCAAAGCAATTAAGAACCCATGGAAAACCATGGATGCAAAGGGTGCCTTACACCTTCCCTTTGCATAATTACCCCCCGAACTCAGTTTTTATTTAAAAGGTTTTTCCTGTTCTTTTAGCCTTTCTGATTATTTGGATAAAATAAAAGTCGGTGGCGACTCTTGCTTAACCACGACATTTCGATAAAGTCAGTTCACCGTAATACAGCAGTGCTGCTAATGTTGAAGGATGTACTTGTAAGCACAATATAAGTCTCTTTACAATACCAAGCAATAATTAATGCTATTTTTTTTATTATACCTTTAAATATTTATTATTCTCTCTTTTCAATTATGTAAATTTATCTTTTTCATGTTATTGATGAATGCCAATTATGTAAAAATCTTCAAAGTTTTTCCTTTTCATACAACAATCATTACTTTCCTTAATTCGTGTGAAAATTTCAAAACGACTTAAAATAAAAATCAGAGATAATATGGTATTATTATAGGTAATACTAATTAAGAGATTAAAAAAAGTAAGTTAAGCATTGATTAATATTAATAAAGTAAAACGATATGTTTTTATTCAAAATATATGTATTCAATGCATTTAAAACATAAAAAATTAATTTTTTAAAGAATATTTTATGTATTCAATACATTGAATATAATTTTTTTTTTTAATTTAGAATGTTTAACCAGTGTCCCGGTGACACTAGTTAGCATGACCCATTATATATATATATATATATATATATATATATATATATATATATATATATATATATGACATATCATATGAAAATGTCTTTTATATGTGAGAATGAATCTGAACATTGGATTTTAAAATAAATGGTGGAGATTATGTATAAATATATTTTTCCTCTCTCCTCCATCATTAAAATAACAGATTGAAGAGAGATAAAAAAAGATTCACACATAATCTCTACCATTTATTTTAAAATCTAATGATTCAGATTCATTCTCACATTCTCATATGATATATATATATATATATATATATATATATATATATATATATATATATATATATATATATATATATATATATATATATATATATATATATATATATATATATATATATATATATATATATATATATAAAAATCTAAGGTGAATGCATAAAGTGAGTGGATCATATTTAATCTTTCAAGTATTTTTTAGTGGTTCATATTTATTTGAGGGACTTGAAAATAAAATAAAATTTGAGGGACATTTATCTCTTTTTCTCTCTCTATATAGGTATATATATTTCTATCCAATCCTACGATACTTCACTACTTATAGTTGTATGGTATATGCTCTAGTTTCTTCAAATTCTGCTTAATGATGGCTTATCTTAAGAAGCTTATCTTGAATCTAACTTTTCTATTTGTTCTTCTCCTTTCAATAAAATTAGCAACATCAAGGGTACAGCTCTCAAATAACAAAACAGGTAAGTGATCTTGCATCCCTATAAGTAGTGATTAAATCTTGAAAGTGTGCTTATTTTTCTGATGTATAAAAAAAAATTTGAACCCTTTATTGTTCAATTATTTTCTTAAAATTGTATGTTTTTTTGTTTTAATTTTCTTTCTAAAGTTGTGTATTTCTAATTTTTTTTTTTTTGAAAATTTAGATGGACGATTCCTTAATGTTAGTGAAGATGCACCACAGGGACACCATTATAATAATGGATGATGATAGAAACCTCAAGCTATTTATACTAAGCAAAGCAAGGGGAAGAACAAATAAATTATAAAGAAGCAAAGTGGTTAATTGGGGCAAAGAAACTAAGAAAATAAAGGATTGTTCCAGAGATGCATAAATAATTATATGTTGGTTTGTTTTGGACTTTATGAATACGATAAATTATTAATAAAGTTAATTAATCTAAAGGTCACATATCTTATTTCTTATATGTTTGAGTGAATGTTATAATTTTCAATAGCAAACACATATTTATATATTTGATTTTTGATCTTCTTCCCTTTTTTTTTTTCGTTTAGAACCCTTATTTTTAAAATATGGACAAATTGATTTTTTTTATTTATTTAAAAATTATTGAGGTGGCTTGCTATTTAGAACTGTTAATAATAATTTAATGGTAAACATGATCAAATGCTAGAAACCGTCAATGCAACATTTTCAATGAATGAAAGCTATTTAACTTATTTAAAAATTAGTTAGGTGGCTTGCCATTTAGAATTGTTTATAATTTTATGGTAAAAATGATCTAATGCTAGAAATACTGTAAAAATGAGCTATTTACTTAGTTCTAAAAATAATGTATGCTATTTTTGATTTCTTGTAAAAATAATGTTTAATCAGGGTAAAAATAATATAACATTTCGGCACAAATTCTAAATTACTAGGGGTAATTTCTTAAAAACATGAATGTGAAAGAAAAAAAATATCTTGAAAAATATAGATCTCTTATGAACTAAAAATGGAAGAGAAACTGAAGAAAAACAAGAAAACATAAAGAGGAGCTAGAAATAAGAGGTGGAAAATGACTATATAATTAAAGTGGGTGTTGGCTGAGATAAAGAGTGATTTGACAAAGTAGGTAGTGGTTCACTATGAAATTATGGTCAAGAGGGGTGATAAATAACATGGGAAAGGTTGAAAACTTTCCTACAATATGGATTTTTACTTGCAAGTTTTAGTCAAACCAATTAACAAAAAAAATAATGATTATTATTTTTTTTAATAAAAAAAATGATTATTATAAATCAAGTAAATAAGTCTTTTTTAAGTCATAAATATATTAAATTAACCATTGATTAAAGGTCTTCTTTCTCTCTATTTTCTTTCACATCTAAGCAAAAGCTTTAAGATACAACAAGAACAAGATATTCTCTTCTCTTTCTTCTCTCACAACTCAACAAGAAAAATTAAAGATCCAACAAAGAATGCAATATAATTAATCCTTTTATATAGAATTAAGATACAACAAGAATAAGATCTTCTCTTCTGCTTCTTTTTTCACCTGACGTTTTTTTTTAATAAGCAATTGATTGAAAAGCTCGTACTAGGGGTGCAACCCTTATAAAAAAACACCAAGCACTATAGATTGCATGTGTCGGATAAAGGAAGTTTAAACCATTCGTAATAGGTTGGTCTAAACTTAGTATATCCACTATACATCCATCTCCAAGAAAGAAAGACAATGTGAGAACAAATTACATCAAAACAAAACACATCCCCTTAAAGATAATGGCGTTCCTCATAAGCCAAATGCTCCAAATAGTAGCTACCCAAACAAAATTGATTAGAATTCTTCGCTTGCAACATTTCACCTTTTCTTGAATAACATCGAAACAAATTATCTCCTCCACATTAATCGCCTCCGAAATTCCGAGCTAAATAAAAACGTGTTTCCAAATTATTTTCGCCTCTTGGCAAGTGAAAAAAAGATGGAAAGATGATTCAAAGGAAGAACCACACATCACACAATCCGGGCTCGAGACATTAGCAACACCTCTTTTCAATAATTGATCTCTTGTAGGAAGCCGATCAATAAAGAATCTCCAAGCAAAGACCTTAATCTTGGGCGGTAGTTTAAGCTCCCACATCACTTTCAAGGAACTAATCAAATGATAATCCCATGCAAAAGATTTGGCACTATCAATCGCTTGAGTAATGCTCGCAACGGTGAAATCCTTATCCTCGTCTAAAGACCACGAAAAAGTGTCACAACCGTTCTCACTAGGAGTGAATCCCCGGATGCGATCACAAAACCGAGTCCAGTTTGGACTGGCTGCTGCCGCGGCAGTGTTGGAATAGTCGTGAGTAGAGCCGGCTGAAAAAAGGCCTCCAAAATCCCACCTAACCGAACCTCCATTCCGCACTAACACCTCCGCCACCGTACAGTGCTTCCAATTTGACAATTCATACAAGTCCGGGAATTCCATGCAAAGTGGTTGTTCTCCCAACCATTTATTGAGCCAAAAAAGAACATCCATTCCATTTTTGCAAGAACAATTGAAACATCCGGAGAAACCGTTATCTATAATGTTATCCAACAAATTGTTCATACACATACCTCTCCACCAAATAGAATCATCGCTTCTATGAAAAGCACCCCCATCATCTTGAATTCTAATTTTAGGACAAGCATACCTCACCTTAAAAAATCTATGCCTAATAGCTTCATTATCATGAAGGATTCTCCACTTCCATTTCAAAAGGAGAGCTTTGTTCATTTCTCTTACATCTCTAACCCCCAAACCACCCTTCGCCTTAGACCTACACACCACCTCCCACTTAACCCAATGAATGCTCCTATTTTCAAGCTTGCCACTCCATAAAAACTCACTTTGAATTTTCCTAATTGTTTTGGCGATATTTCCGGGAATCTTAAAAAAGGAGATTTGAATTCCTTTCACCTCACGTGTGCGGCGCATGTGTGTGCGTGTTGTGTGTGGTGCGTGTGTGTGAGTCTATGCGCGTGTGTGATACAAATATTTGTTAAATATTTCATTAGCCACTTACCATTGATTCTTGAAACAAACTTGATATATTTACACATTCTAATGCATCCATGTAGTCAAATAATTTATTTCAAAGCAGACATGTGTTGCATTTCTTTTAATCATGCATAAAAAAATATTTGTTTAACGACAGAAGAGTTATGGGTCTAGTAAATATCAAGAATTGCAATGCTTCAACAAGGATAAGTATTAGGTTGGATCATGATAACGATTATTTGAAGAACCATTGAGTTTCTCCTTTTTTATCCGCTAGCGTAGATGGTGGATTGCATGAGAACATCCATGTATGCTCTATAATTTTTGTTGCATATTTATCTTGAGAGAGAAAAAGACCCCTAGATTTTTTGGTAACAGATGTACCCAAAAAGATGAAAGGACCCATATCTTTTATGATAAATTCAGAACTAAATCGCGCCATAATAGACTCATAAAGAGTGTTAGAGAATGCAACAAGAATAATGTCATCCAAATATAAAAAAACATAAGTGATTATATTGACTTGATGTTTTATAATTCAAGTGTGATCAGGAACACTGTGAGAGAATCCCATCGTATCTACATAATCAGTAAAATGCTAGTACCAAAAGTAAGGTATTTGTTTAAATCCATATAAAGTTTTTTTAGCTGAAACAAGCATGAATATAAATTAGAGGTTGAAGAAATCAAGGAGTTTGATGCATGTACATATTCATCAAGGTTCGCGTGCAAAAATACATTTTAACATATAATTCATGAAGATGCCATGATTTGGATAGCATTCAGCTTGACAAAGGGTCTCAATATGCCACCACAAATGACACTAGTTTGTGATTCACACCATTACCTACGCGAAAAGATATGTATCACTCTAAAGATCCATGTGAGTTCTTTTTATGCTTCAAAACTCTAAACTTTGAATACATTAGCATTAGACTGAAAAGGATATATGTCTCACATCTTATTGTCAATAAGAGCGTCATATTTTTTTTCATGGTCATTTTCAATTATGGTCATGTAATGAATCAATGAGATTTGTAGGTAAGTGCGATATGGATGTTTGGATTAAGGAATGAAGATTAAAAAGGTCGCGACGATTAACAATATTATGTTGGGTGCAGTTGGTAATTTGAAGGGTTAAGGTGGAATTTGTTGTGAAGTTGGTTGGATTGAAGCTAAATGGTTTTTGTGATCAACAAGTTAGAAGGAGGTGATGGGGTTATGTTATTTTATTCTTTTCAACTCAAGTTGCACCGAAACTCATTAATTTTAGCAATTTTACTCAATTGTTGTTTATAAGAATTTGTGAGTGCGTTCCACCTATAATTTTAGCAATTTTACTCAATTGTTGTTTATAATTTATCTTTATTTGTGTTACCTTTGCATAAAACCTACATGTTACATCTGAGCAATCTCATTTATTGTTCTAAATGCAAACATTAAACCTTCAATCAATAACATGTTTTCTCAAACTTTCTGCACAAACTGTCCATAGAATTTGTTTGAGTTTAATCTTTTAAGTGAACAGAATTTTTTGATTTGATTTACTAAGAATAATAGTAAACAAATTGGCACGTCTGTTGGGATACTTTTGTGTAAGAAATTCAAACTTTTGCAGAAATTTTTTTGTTCTTTGTTGTCTATTTTGTTCTCCATACATGCAATGTTTTCAATATCTAGGTGTTTATGCGTTTGAGGAATGGTAAAATTATTGATATGGTTTGTCCAAAAATTCTTCCTCTCCCCAAAACAATGCTCCTAATGCAGAAGAACAACAAGTCAAATCGACGGTTGGTGGTGTTGGTACTTCAACATCAGTTGGATTAACCGCTCCTATTACAAGCCAAATGCCTATTTCGACGACATTACTAGAAGTGGTGATTCCCCATCACCATTAACTAGTTTTCCAACCACTCCCAGGATTACATAAACTACCATAGGATACCCCAGGTCTTCTTTTTTCCAAGCTTTGGGGAAAAGGTGAATTAGGGTTTGCGGAAAAATAAAAGGAAAGAAGATGATTATTTTCTGCAGAGTTTCTCTCTGCCCACAAACTATGAAAAATCTTTTTTTTACTTGCAATTGAAAATTCTTTGAATTCAAGTTGATTATTAAAATAGGGGTTACTCCCTCTATTTATAGATTTAGGTTAGCTTACTCAATAAGATAAAAGCTCAAAACTATAAAAGTCTAAAATTTCTATTTTGAAACTAAATCAAATCTAATAAAATCTGTGTAACTAAATCAAATCTAACTAAATTAAATATAGTTTGACATACAAATTATTCGACACTAAGAATTACAATTTAACAGATGTGTATTTCTAATTACTCTTCTAAATTGTTGGATTTTTTTCCTGGAACTTAGATGGACGTTTCCTTAATGTTAGTGAAGATGCACCACTGGGCTACCATTATAATCATGGATGATGATAGAGAGCCTACTACTATTTATGCTAAGCAAAGCAAGGGGAGAACAGAGAAATAAAGAAGCAAAGTGGTTAATTGGGGATGAACAACTCAGAAAGGCTTGTTCTAGAGATGCATAAATAATTATATGTTGGTTTGTTTTGAACTTATGAATATGATAAATTATAGATAAAGTTAATTACTCCAATGGTTGTTTATTTTATTTATATATGATATTTAGGTATTTGATTTTTTGTTGTTGAGAATCTTTACTTCTAAAAATGTGCACAAGTTAATTCTTTTTTATTTATTTAAAAATTGTTGATTTTGCTTGCCATTTAGGATTATTAATAATAGTTTTATGGTAAAAATGATCAAATGCTAGAAATCGTACGTCAATAAATCTTGAAAAATATAATTTTCCTATGAACTAAAAATGAAAAGGAGAGAAGAAAGAGGAGCTAAAATAGAAAGGAGAGAAGGAAAATGACTATTTACTTAAAGTGGGTGTTTGTTGAAATTGAAATGTTGAGATAAAGAATGATTAGACAAATAGACCAGTGGTGTGAACAAACTTATATGCCACTAAATATTTTACAATAATAAGCTCTTTTGAATTTTATGGAGGAGAGCATGAAAACGATTGTTGTATGAAAAACTAAAAATGAGAAGAAAAGTCATATGTTTAAATTGATGTTGAAGAATGATTGAGACTTAGATTTTAAAGAATTTTAAATTGAATTCATAAAAACCGTTCAAATTGAACATTTGAGCTTTGTTGACTTTAAAATTTTCAATTTTAATCAATGAATTTGATAAGTGAATTTAAAATTCGAGTGGGATTCTACTGAACTCTTAATTAATATGTTTATTTGTCTAAAGTTCTAACTAACATATAAATAAGTAATTTTAGTTTGTATTTCGTGTCGAACATTGCAAAATAAAAATCAAAACAGCCAATGGTTGAAGAAAAAAACTAAATTTGTCAATCATGTTCAAATAAGTAATTTTAGTTTGAGAGATTGAATATTATTAATCTATGTTTTGCGGATGATATTTTGTTGTTTGTGAGCAGTGACCTTGATTCTATGAAGTTGATCATGGATAAAGTTATAGGCTTCTAAGCATCTACAGCCTCGAAGATTAGCATCCCAAAAAGTGAAATCTACTTTGGGGGTGTGGACGATGCTATTACCAATCTCATTCAACACGAAATTGGTTTTGCTATCGGGTCAGCGCCTTTCAAGTATTTTGGAGTTCTCCTGGCTAGCATTACCAATCTCATTCAACACGAAATTGGTTTTGCTATCGGGTCAACGCCTTTCAAGTATTTTGGAGTTCTCCTGGCTAGTAGGAAATTGACTGTCTCTTAATGTCAATCGTTAATTGAGAAAATGTTTGCTCGGTTAAAACATTAGAGCACTAGACTTATTTCTTATGCGGGCAGAGTCCAACTTCTGAAAAGTGTTATTTTCTCTATTGCTAATTGTTGGATGCAAATTTTCCTAGTATTTGCAGAAAATTTTGTGGATTGGCTAAGAAAACATAACTAGAAAAGCTCTGGTAGCGTGAGATCATATTAGTGACCCTCTTTCTACAGGTGGTTTGAACTTGATTTCTCTCCTAGAATGGAATAAAGCAACAATTGGTAAACTCCTTTGGAATGTTTGTAAAAAGAAAAATAAGTTATGGATTAATTGGATACACTCTTACTACTTAAAAAACACAAATCCTATGACCTTCTGTCCTGGTATTCGTTGCTCTTAGATTCTCAAAGCAATGTTAAAACATCAGAACACCTTCGTGCAATCCGAGGTATGGAAGAATTTCCAAATTACATGGAAGTACGTTACGAGAAAGGTTCATCACATGATGAGAGTGATAAAACCTTAAGTGAATTGGAGAAAACTCTTCTATGAGAATCTTGCTAGACCTAGAACTAACTTTATCCTTTAGTTGACTTGTTAGATAGGTTGCCCACCAAAGAACGAATTCACCGTTTTGCTAACAAAATATAGTTTCTTACCACCCTAACTACACACAGGAAAATATTGGGTTATAAATGGGTATTCAAAGTGAAAGAAAATCCTGATTGTAGTGTTAAACAGTACAAGGCTCGCTTGGTTACTTTGGGTTTTCACCAACAACTAGGTTTTATTAAAATGAAACATTCTCTCTGGTTGTGAAACCTATTATAACCAGGTTGATGCTTACCTCGACTCTCACTCTTATATGGGAACTGCATCAGATAGACATCAATAATGCATTTTTGAATGGTACCTTGTAGGTAAAAATGTTCATGCTCCAACCCCCTGGCTTCTCGAGTCATGACAAGTCTCAAGTGTGCAAGTTGCATAAGGACTTGTATAGGCTCAAGTAGGCTCCTAGAGAGTGGTATGAGAAGCTGCACCATACCCTTTTTCAGTTTGGATTTGGGTCTAGTAAGTGTGACCACTCCTTGTTTGTATATTCCCACAAAGGTATTATTTTATATGCTCTCGTGTATGTGGATGAAATCCTAATTACTGGTTCTTCCTTAGTCCTAATTCATGATCTCATTGACAAGCTACATCACAAGTCTGCCTTGAAAGAGTTGGGAAATCCTAAAAATTTCTTAGTTATGAGGTCACCTATCATGCCCAAGGGTTAATGGTGTTGTCTCATTTCAAGTATATTAAATATCTTCTACTGGGTGCTTAACATGCCTAATGCAAATGAACTCCTACCCCTATGCTCAACACAATAAAGCTTAACTAGTTTGGTTGTGATGTGTTCTCACTACTCAGACCCTTACCATTACAGATCCATTATAGGGGCGTTGTAGTATGTCACTTTGACTCGCTCTAACATTGCGTATATTGTCAACAAGAGGTTTCAGTTTATGGCCTCCACCTTTACCTCACATTAGATAGCAGTTAAGTGCATTCTCAAGTATCTAATAAGTGGAACTGTCAAGTTTGGTCTCACTTTTATCCCTGCCAAGCTAGAGATATTTGCTTCTCTTCGTGCTTACAACATTAGTGACTAGGCAAGTGATATGGATTATAGATGGTTTACATTTGGTTCGTGCATATTCTTTGGATCAAACATGGTGACCTGGAGTTCCAAGATATAGTCCCTCGTAGCCATGTCCAGCGCAAAAGCTGAGTACCATGCGTTAGCTCACTTGACTTCAAAACTTTTTTGAATTGAATCACTATTGACTGAGCTTCGTATACGTTTTCTTTCTCCCATGCGGCTATGTGATGACTTGAGAGTAATTCACTTCTCTCACAATCCTATCAATCACGCCCGCACCAAACATGTGGAACTTGATATTCACTTTGTTTGTAAACGGGGAACTGCTAAAAAGCTTGCAATTCAATATGTTCCTACTACATTTCAGTTTTTTAATATCCTCACTAGGTCTCTTGGCTTTGCCGCATTCCGTGATCTTCGTGGCGAGCTTAATGTGGGCTCTCCAACTCAATTAGCTTGAGGGATCGGAGTACATTAAAAGTGTAGTAAGTTAAACTCGTTATAGCAGTTAGATTGGTGGTTAGGAATTAGTTAAAAAAGTAGTTATGCAAGAGATAATTTGTAATCTCATAACTGTTGGTGATTTTAGTATCATCATTGTATTTTGGTAGTAATGTGATTTACTATAGGCCAATGCAATTATGCGTTAATTTGAAATGAGTTAGGGTAGTGCGGAGTGCACGCTCTTCGAGCCAAACGTGTAATTGAATACGAATAATAGAAATGGGGTTCCAAGGGGCGTAGCCCCTGGCGGGGTGCGGGGCAGCGCCCCGTCAGGGTCCAAGGGGAAGAGCCCCTGGAGGGGTGCGGGACAGCGCCCTGCCGGGGTCCAAGGGGAAGCGCCCCTGGCTGGGGTGCGGGGTAGCGCCTCGTTCGAAAAATTCGTTTGAATAGTTGTACCCTTTCCCAACTGACATAACCGTTTTTCTGAAAAGTTGTACCTTTTCGGTTTTCTGTTATTAATCTCCTATATAAGGAGTCATTTGGCCTCAATTTTGGTACAGGAAATCATACTTCCTCTCTACATTCTGATTTGTTCTCTATTGTCAGAAACAGATTGCTCTTCGAGAATTATTCCCGTAAAGATTTCGTGAACCCAGACAAGAATAGGGTCGAAATACTTTGTTCGGAAAGTGAACGAACACGATTCTTCGAAAATATCCAGGATTATCATACCAATTTTCTAACAATAACCACGTTTTCTCTATGCTTATATATACCCCCTTCCTTCTTCCTTGTGTTAAGTTTAATCAGAATAAATTCACTTCATCTACACTCAATTTGAGTTTCAACACATTACAATCACACTATGTTCCAATATGTGTGCATAGACCACATTATGTCTTTGTTATGGGGAACGGTACCATGTTTCTCCCCGTTCTTTTTTTACGAGTTCTTTACTACAACTTTTCTATTGATTAACAATGAAACCACGAATGTTCATTGCAGCGAACAAAAAAACATATAATTCTCAATAAAAACTTGAAACATAGTTTGAAATCTTTTTTTATATATAATTAAATTCAACTAGCAGCATCAAGACTTTCGTAGAATTTCTACTTTAAAGAAATTCATTTATAATAGCATAACAAAATTATAAAAAAACTATTATTTATTTCAATTGGTTATGTACGAATGATATCATTTTTAAGGACTATGTTTGGAATGCTAAAGATGTGGTTTGGGGCTGCAAAGCTTTGTTATGGAGGTGGTCATATATAAAGAAAACTACTCATTGCAATTGTAATTTTTATGAGTTTAACAAAAAACTTTTGCTATTCTTAAGATGGATTTTATTTGGTGAGCAATTTTCTTTTTTCGAACTTATTTAAGCCCCCTTTTGTAATCGTGTTTTAAACTTTTGTTTCCCTTCAATACAACTTGATTAAAAAAATAACTATTATTCTTATTATCTTATATAACTAATTAATTATATTTTCATTATTTAGTTAATTAAAATAGTAAAGTGACTTACAAAACTTTGCCTCCAGATAAATTAATTGAAATGAAAATTTTCCTTTAAAATAAATTATTTCTTCCATAATTTTTAGAAAATGACTTAAAAAACTTTGCAACAAGGTGAATTATCTACTCACAACTATGACGAATCAACTTCGCGCCTAACAATTTATTCTAAAAATGTGTTAAAATAACGCTGACACCCCTCTAATTTTAAAACATGCACTAATATCTCCTAAGCATACTACCTATATATACATAAAGTTTTATTGACAGATCAAAAACAATCAGTAAATGTCACCTATACCTACAGGTTTTTTACTGTCACTAAAAATTAGAGGGTGTGTCAATGTAATTTTAATAGACTTCAACGATGATCAGTGTTTTTTAAAACTAGATGGGATGTAAGTGTAATTTTAATAAATCTTAGGGGGAGAATGTCTACACGTTCAACAGAGCTTAGATAGTTTTTGCGGCATTGTTATAGAGATCCACTCCGTAGTTTTCACATTTACTCCCTCGTCTTTAATCCACAAATTTAAGTTTTGGTTTTTTAGCTTATGTTGCAATAGAAAACATTCAAATGATAAGAAGATGCAACCCCAGCATTTTTCTTCCCTGCATAATGAACTAGTTCTACTGCATTAAGATCTTCGGCTTAAACTCCTAACCTTAGGGTTAGGGGCCTTGGTTTTGGTGCTGTTTTACTGGTAATCTGCGAGAATTTTTGCATCTGCGGCTGTAATTTGCCGCTTCTTTTCATCTTCAACTTGGTAGACTACCATGACCAATGGGGGGTGGTCAGTAGTTCGTAACAACAACCAAAGGAGGAATAACGTAAAAGGATCCTGTTGGACTGATAGGAGAGGGAGAGAAGCAAATACGAAAGTAGAAGTGTCTAACTTTTTCATTAATGAATTTCCTGAAGAAATGAGTGCCAAGGACCTTTTTGAAATCTTCAAAAGTTTTGGCTTGGTGATGGAGGTAGCAATACCGCCAAAAAGAGACAAGAAGGGTAAGAGATATGGATTCGTGCGGTTCAAGAAGGTAGATGATGAAAGAGGTTTAGCAATCAAGCTTGATAACTTATTCATCAGAGGAAGGAAACTCCATGAAAATATCCCTAGATTTAACAGGGAGAGTAAAACCCATTCCAAGGTCAATCAGGGTGAAATGGACATGAAGAGGAAGACAGAAGAAACAAAAAAGGGGGAACCAGTTCATACAGATAGGAAGTTTAATAACCCAAGAGAAAAATCGACATATGCCAATGTGGTAAAGGGTAGGTTATGGGAGGATCAAGGGAAGAGGAACAGGATACAAGATAAGGAAAGAAATATTCTAGGGTGGTGTGGGAATGAGAAGCTGCAGAGATTTGTTCATCGCCGGATTAACATAGAAGAAGCTGATATGTCAAGGTTTGCAAGTGTTTTTGTCAGAGTTGTGGAAGTGGAGGGAACAACGTATAACATACAAAATGCACTTCATTCTGAAGGATAGTTCAACATCAAAGCTACACCTTTGGGGGACAATCTTTGTCTTTTGGAGGAAAGGGAGGAGGGTGTGATTAACTCATTGGTTGAGGAAGATCAAGCCTGGGTAGAATGTTAGTTTTCAGACATACATCCATGGTCCCTACAAAATGTTGATAATGAACGCTTAACATGGATGGGATGTTTTGGATTACCCTGCCATGCTTGGAATCCAAAAGTGTTTGCATTCCTCTCAAGCTCGATGGGTGTCTACGTTTGTTCAGATGCTGAAACTCGTGATCAGAAAAGATTGGATGTGGCGAGATTCCTGGCCTGGTTAGGACCAAATATTCTCTTGTGTTGAATGAAGCCATAAACATGGAAATAAATGACCATGTATACAGAATTAAACTAGTGGAGGACATGCATGGTCCCAAATGCATCGTTGTTTCAGACGACTCTATTAAAGGTAACACCTCTGAAGATTCAAATTCGAAGGAGGATGGCGAGGAAGATATCGCGTGGAGCGAGGAGGAGGATGGTGAGAGTGGGGAGGGTGATAGTCTTGGAGAAAAGGAAGCTTCATTGTCCGGGAAATTAAAATTACAAGGAGAAAGTAACATAAAAGCGACGGCTGAAGAGATGGTGCGAGTTTGGTGGCAGATACTTATGTGAGAAAGGAGGATTATGGGATTCCCCATAAGATGGGAGATGTCAAAGGACACAATAGCTTCATGGAAAAGTCAACAATTATTAATGGTGATGGTGATGGGGCAGAAAATGGGTGTGATTCAACGGCGGTAATTAACAATGTGAGTGGGGCCATTGAGTGTGGGGCCATTGATGCGGGTAATGTGAGATTAGGGATGGATTTAGTGGGCCTTGATAATTCAGATTCCATTTCATGTACGCAAATGGGCCTGAGAGGCCCAGTAAAAAAGATCAAACCCAACAGAAAGAAGGCTTTGGTTGATATTTACGAATCTCTGAAAATTCCCTATGCCCATTCGTATTTCACAACTCTCCTTCAAACCCAATTTAACCCTAACTCGATGATGACGAGAAACCAAGAGCATGATCGAGGGAGGGAGGTTGCAGTGGCGAATTCATACTCGGGGGACTCAATCACGGATTTTGGGGTACAAGTTGGAAACAGAAGACTATGGAAGTCTATTGAAAGTGTCCCAAAAAAGGTGGGGAATTCAATCAAGGAGCTAGGTGTTGAGGGAGACAAAGATGACGAAGTATTCAAAGCTGTTATTTGTAAAGTGGAGGAAAAAGGGAGGAGGTGTGCAGTAGGCGAGAAGGAGAAAGAGATGGCCTTGCAATGATTATTGGAACTTTCAACATACGATGGAGTGGGAATACGATGAAACAAAAAAGTATTGCACAAATTACCAGGAAAATTAATCCACATGTTATGTTTATACAAGAAAGCAAGGTAGCAAAGTTGTCAGATCAGGTGGTGTGGAGATTGTGGGGATCCAAGGATTGTGACTGGTCGGCAAAGAAGCAGATGGCATATCAGGTGGGATCTTAACAATTTGGAGGAAAGGTGTGCTGTGGCCAGAATATACATTTACAGGAAAAGGATTTCTGGGGATAAAGGTGTTGATCAATGACAAGGTACACTACTTTATTAATGTATACTCTCACTGTAGTCTATTAGATAAAAGAGAGATGTGGATGGAACTTATTTGCTGGAAGAATAAGCTTGAACCTGGTGAGTGGGTGGTTGGGGGGGATTTCAACTCAGTCAAAAATAGGGAAGAGAGGAGGGGTAAGGAATTACATAGCAGAGGTACTGAAATTGAAGAATTCAAGTGTTTCATTGATAATATGGAGCTTATTGATATGCAAGCAACAGGTGGTTTGTTTACTTGGATAAAACCAAATGGAAAGGAAGCTAGTAGATTAGATCGTATTCTTCTTTCTGACGGATTGATTTCAAAATGGGAGATAGTAGCTCAAGAGGTAGGGAAGAGGGACGTTTCAGACCATAAACCGGTGTGAACTAAAACAAGCAAGGTGGATTGGGGGCCTAAAAGTTTTAGAGTGTTGAGGTGTTTGTAGGATCATAAAGAGTTCAAGGAATTTATCAAGAGGGAGTGGAACTCAAATACTATCAAAGGAAGTTCAACCTTTATTGTAAAAGAGAAATTGAGGTGTTTGAGGGGAAGATTAAGATGGTGGAACCTTAATGTGTTTGGAAAGGTGTAGTTGAAAATAGTAGAGATTGTGGAAGATTTGAATCAGGTGGAAGATAAATTGATCCAACCTAATGCGAACCTAACAGAATCTAATTTTGTTAGTAGAAGGCTGTACCAGGAGTCATTTTGGTACAATCTACACATAAAAGAGAGTATATTAAACCAAAAATCTAGTCACAGATAGGCTAAGGAAGGAGACAACAATACCAGACTGTTTCACGCGACAATGAAGGCTGGGTATAGGAGAAACTTTATTGGTTCAGTATTAAATTCTGCTGGGGTGACTGTGGAGTCGGTTGAGGAGGTAAAAGAAGTTATTAAAGAATTCTATGCAGCTAAATTCAAGTGTCCAAACTCTCCAAGATCTCGGCTGCAGATTGTTAGGTTAATCAAGCTAAGCCTGGAACAGAGTATGAGCATGGTAGAGGACTTTTCGATTGATGAAATAACGCAAGCAGTGTTTGAAGGAGATGGAGATAAATGCCCAGGGCCTGATGGATTCAACCTGGAGTTTCTGAAGAAGTGCCCTAATCCCTAAATGTGACAATCCTTTTAAGCTTGAAGAATATAGGCTAATATGTTTGTTAAATGGTCTCCTTAAAATCATATCACGTATTCTAGCTGCGAGAATGAGGAAAGTTATAGGTAGCTTGATATCCCCAAACCAAACGGAATTCGTACCAGGTAGACAAATCCTTGATGGCGTGTTGGGTACAAATGAAATAATAGATTATGCGAAGAGGAACAAGAAGGAGTGTCTGATTTTCAGGGCTGATTTTGCACAAGCTTATGATTGTGTAGATTGGAATTATTTGAGATCAATGCTAAGAAGTATGGGGTTTGGAAATAGATGGATGAAGTGTATGGAAGCTACGGTCTTTACGAGCTCAATGTCAGTTCTTGTTAACAGGAGCCCAACGACAGATTTTCAAGTGTCAAGAGGATTAAGATAGGGAGATCCTCTATCTCCATTCTTGTTTACAATTGTGGCAGAAGGATTGGCAGGCATGATGAGAAAATCTATTGATAGTGGAGTGTACAAGGGATTTAAGATAAATGATTCAGTGGAGTATAGTTTACTATAATTTGCAGATGACCTAATAATGTTTGGAGATGGATCTTTATCTAATCTGTGGACTCTTAAGGCTGTTCTGAGAGGATTTGAAATTGTTTCTGGTTTGAGAATCAATTTGAACAAAAGTAAACTGTACGGGGTTGGTATCAATGATTATAACTTGGAGGCTAGTTCTGCTTTCTTGGGCTGCAAGGTAGACAGAACTCCATTCAAATTTCTAGGCTTTACAGTGGGAGGAAACCATAAGTTTTTGGAAACCGGTTGTTAATTAATTAAAAGAAAAACTATCATCTTGGAAGGGCAGATTCGTTTCAATTGGGGGAAGGGTGACGTTGATCAACATCATTCTCACCAATATGCCAAACTATCAATTTTCTTTCTACAAAATTCCAAAAAAGGTGATGAAAGAAATTATTACCATACAGCGAAATTTTCTGTGGAGTGGAGTCAGTGACAAGAATTCCATTGCTTGGGTAGGTTGGAAGGAGGTATGTAACTCAAAAGAAGAAGGAGGATTGGGCATTAAACATGTAGGAAGATTTAACAAGGCATTATTGTGTTGGAGTGGTAAAGCGGCAAGCAACAAAAGTTTTGGAAATATTTATCCGGGAAATTATCATCTCCACAGGGATCAGTGCATTGAACTGCCGTTCAACAGTTTCCAAAGTTATGAGTTTGGATTGAATTGTTTAAAGCATAAAAATGGAAAAGTAAATATCAACACAAAAGAATTCATTTTTTCAGAGAGAAGAGACTTATCAAGCATTGCATATAATCTACTCTTCACAAACATAAACTTATCGACCGGATATACTCAACTTGTAACCTATCAATATTACCACATGTCAACAACACAACCCACAACATTATCTAAGTGACGATCTCTCAGACACCTAAACAACACATGAGAAATCCGAGCTTCCCGTAAATGTCGATCTCTCAGACAAACACGACCACTCAGACGCATTAAGCACTGACACTAAGTGATTATCAACCTAATCCATCTCTACAATTAAGTTAATAGAAAATCATCCTAGATAAGCATTAGAGCCCTACATCTCTATAGCAACTCAAACACATAGCAACAAAGCAACAATCTAAGATAATAATCCATAAAAATATGAAAGCAAGCTTTATATAACATAATAGTCAACAAATATACATGAGATCAAAGTATATACATAACAAAACTCACAAAAGAAACTACAAAGAGAAGAAATGGAGAAAAACCCAAAAATCTCCCGGTTTGTCGGCTCCAATTGATGAAGGATTCAACCCCGGATCATCCATTTGACAGCTCCAATGTGTTTTCTAGCATCATTCCACTCAAAAAATGCTATTGGATGGATTGGAGCTCTAAAATATCCAACCATCTTTGAAAACATGATTTTCAACAGCTTTATTGCGTTTTCTGCCGATACTAATTCGCCCGGCGACTAAAATGGTTCGCCCGGCGACTCCAGGCAGTAGCAAATCACATTTTTGGGCCAGTCGGGCTCGCCTGGCGAGCCTAATCCTTCGCCCGGCGAGTAACACCAGTAGCAAAAAAATTCTGCACTGTTTCGGCCATAACTTGAGAACCGTAACTCCGACTTGCGCCCGGTTCGAAGCGTTGGAAAGCTTATTCCATGCTCTATCCAATAATGAATGAATATCAACTAAATTGATGATTTATTTTTATTTGATTTTGAGATTTATTCGACGATCCGTTGGTTCCGTCGCTCAAAATTGGGCGTTTTGTAACCGTGTCTTTGGCACTTTATTGCTCGTGCTCCAAAAACGACTCGATATCTACAAAATGAATAGAAAACTATCAAATGGTGTATAAATGAATAAAAACTCAATTAAATCTTATTTATACATATTTATACAAAAAGCGGGAAATTATTCAGAGAATATAATACAAAAGAATCGATAAGTGCCACAAAACAATAGTAAAAATAACGAATTTCTAGCACTCAACATATTGTCTAAATGGCCTTGGAGAATTTTGACTGAGGAAAATGCTATTTGGAGAGGTGTGTTGGAAGGTAGGTATGGGAATGTGAGGAAAGAATGTGGGGTTGTGTTAATTCTGGACCAAAAATAAAGGAGTCTTTATGGTGGAAGGACATAATGAAGCTATGCATCGAGGATGATGGAATCATGAGGAAAATTACATAGAGACTAGGATATGGTAAAGACATAATGTTCTGGAAGAATCAATGGATTGGAGCAGGTTGTTTGTCTGGTCATTTCCCATCTCTATACAAGGAAGTGTTTTTCAAAGAGGATTCTGTCTATAACTATGGAAAGTGGAATGAAGATGTGTGGGAATGGGCCGTCATCAGAGGCGAAGAAGTTCTGCGGCGTGTGGCTTCTAGGGAATTTGGGGAATTGGAAACATGCTTGTTTGGTATCAGTCCCGTCAGGTGTTCCAAAGACGCTTTTATTTGGCCTTTTGATAACTCAAATTGCTTCACTGTTAAATCGTGCTATGAGAGGCTTAATCCACAACCGGGTTATCTTGGAGCAGCTGAGTTGAAAGAGGGCTTGAGTATCATTTGGGGAGCAGCGGTGCCGTCAAGGAGTCAGCTTGAAAGAAGAAAAATTATTGTTCATCAACACCAACTCGTGTGTTTGTTCTGTGAACTGCAGGTAGAAGATGTTGACCATGTTTTCATGCATTGTCCCAATCCAGCCCCCCTGAAGAATAGAATTTCTATGTGGATTGATACTCAGATGTAATTTGCCCCGGATTGCTGCGAAAATATGTTGATCTGGATGGTGCATTTGAAGGGCAAACTGAATTGTAACAGAGCTGCAGCTATATGGTTAGCATTTTGTTGTTGTATATGGAAGACGAGAAACGACATAATCTTCAACAATGCAAAGTTTGTCTGTGAGGAGCTCTTTTACACGATACAGAGGTACTCTTGGTGGTGGATTGTCTCAGTGTCAAAAGAAAGCAGCAAGTGTAATTTCTACGAGTGGTATAAAAACCCTCTATTATGCGTATGATGTTTGTATTTTTCTTTTGGTTTAACTGGTGTTCTTGTATTGGGTTGGAGTACCCCTAGTACTCCTAATCTATATATAAGATTTGTTTATGAAAAAAATAAATCTTAGGGGGAGGTGAGAGTAATTTCCCGAATTTAATATCATCACTATGTTTTATTGGTCAAAGATTTTTATCTTATAGAGCTCTAAAATAAAAACTTAAGGATAAGTGAGTCTTCCTTTCAACTTAGTACATTCTTCAAACTTGTACTTTGGTTAATGTAATAAGAATGTGGTGAAGTATAAAGATGAATGAAATGAAGAGAAAAGGAGAGGGAAAATATATTTTGTGAAAAGGGATGAAATATATAAATTTTATGGTGAGTGAGTGTGTGAGGGTGAGAGTGTGAAAAGTGGACAGGTGTGTGAGATATGACGCAGGGACCTTTAGGAAACTATTTTTCTCTTTTTTTTTTCTTTTTTTTTTAACCTTAGCCTCTTACACACTTATTATTGTATTTTATATTATTTTTTTGCAAAACACTATTAGATTCTTAGTGTTTTTTTTATCTAAAAGGTTTATTAAACATTATTAGATGCAAAATATATGTAGAACTGGAGTACTCCAACACAATTTATTTCAACATCTAAGCCCTTTTATGTATTATTATAGAATGAAATTTGTTCCTTAAAAAATAACTTTGAAACTAGAGATGCTATCAACTTGTAGTAATTTTATTTCATGTTGCTATAATTAATATATTTACAAGTTACAAATATGAAACATCTCTTGCTAGATGTTTTATATAAACAGATATTTTATTTTATTATTTGTTATGTCAGTATTTTCTCCCTTATATACTACACCTACACTGTACTTGTTTCAACCACATGTCTCCTTTTGTACACAAAACCTTTGGTTATCCACACATAAACACAAAGATTAAGAGCACTTAACATAGCCAATAACCCATAAAAATAATTAAGATGTGCCCTATTCACATTACTTCCCAACCATTTTTCACCAGTCTTTGAAGTAATTATCACTACAAGATTTATAATACCATTGCTAACAAAACTCCCAACTCCAACTATACTAAGATATGCTGCAGCTCCCAAACTTTTCATGGTATCTGGCATTTGATCATAGAACAATTCTTGTAGTCCAACAATAGTAAATGCATCAGAAACTCCACAAATAGCATATTGAGGTAACATCCACCAAATACTCATTGGTATAGAAATTTCTTTGCCATGAGTATTGTCTAAAAGATTATGATTCTTAGCAACACTAATCCTTTTAGTTTCCACAAGTGCTGCAATACTCATAGTAAATATCGACAAAAATAGACCAAATCCGATTCTTTGCAAAACCGTTATACCAGAATGATGTCCCGTAATTTTTCTAGCGAACGGGACAAAAACTTTGTCATAGATTGGCACTGCAAACAAGATCACAACTCCGACCAAACCTTGAAGTGATGTTGGAGGAATTATGAAATTATGTACCATTGATCGGTCTAACGTGCTACTTTGTTTGACGAAAAATGTTCCGAGTTGACTTTGAACAACCGTAAACATTAAGCAACTTAGCCAGATGGGAATGAGACGAATCACGAGCTTCACTTCTTCAACTTGATTCATTGAACATAGTCTCCAAGGGTTTATATTCTCTTTAGATGTATCTTGTTCATCAATAATCATTGCTTTGTCCAAAAACCTGTGGAAATATTTTTTCCATTATGTTGTCTGTTTGTCTGTTATTTCTGTATAATCTTAATTTATTTTAAAACCGATGATTATGTATAACTCTTTTGAGTTTTACTTAATTCGTTATACTAAACAAAAAAAAGCGTGAAAGATAAAGGTCCTTACTTGTATTGATTCGTGTGAGCTAAAATTTGAATAAAGGAGGGAGATTGTGAATGATGTGAGCGATCATGATCATAACCATACCAATAACCATCTCGACCACGAATGTTTTTCACGCGCCACTTACGAGATGCGGCAACAAAAACTCGGGCAATACTAGTTATTGGGCTTCCGGTTGGGCGTTCCTTCGTATACCTTTTCATTCCTAGCAAGAATATTGACAATGCTACAGCCAATATTGATGCCAACACTACCAGCCCAACAGTCCAACTTACATTTTCCTGTATTTTTTTGGCATATGAGTGTGATGTTAAAAAGAAAAGTAATATTTTTCATTTTGTTAATCAATTACTCATTTTTGTCACTATTATATAAATAGAAATTTACTTTTTAAATTTATTGAACAACTTATATATTCCATCTATAAATTAGATATATCAGTTATTCATTAAATAAAAAAATTATATTTTTTTTATAATAACGACAAGAGGGAGTCTTTAGAAAATTAATTTTGATAACAATATTAACATTAAATTTACCATTAGGTATCCTATCACGAACACCGCAAAAACCGAACCAATTACAATTGACAGGTACCACCAGTTGAAGAATGATCTTTTGGCATCTTTCTCCTCCATGGTGTCTTCGGAAAATTGGTCGGCAGCAAATGTTTGTACGCATGGTTTGTGCCCGCCATCACCGAGGGACAATATGTAAAGTGCGATAAAGAACAATTTCGTATTTTTTAGTATTGAGACAGAAGCTGTCAACAAAATCATGCCCTACATATGTTGTATTAATTAGTTGATAATAGTGTTTTAATATTCAAACACACTTAAAGGAAATTGTATACTCCATCCATCTGTTTTATATTATAAGCAAATTTCATCTTTTTAGATTTATTGAATAATTAACTGTTTCTTGTATCTGTATCTGATCAAATACAGTTAATTATTCAATAAATTTAAAAAGGTGAAATTTGCTTATAATTATAGAATCCCCTTACAAATCAATGTAAGTGGAGAAAAACCCTAAATGTAATGAAATAAAATTACCATGAGATAGATGAGAGATGCTATGATGATTGTCTTGAATCTACCAAGATATGAATCAGCAATGAATCCCCCAAGCAAAGGAAAAATAGAAGAAACACCAACCCAAGTGTTCCTATTTTTAGCAGCTTCAGTTACTGGCTCATTAAGTGCTTGGGTGAGATATAAAATCAAATTTGTACCCAATCCAATATTTGCAAATTGTTCTGCAGCTTCCATAACTACAAAAACAGAAATTGTATAATCCTCAATTAGACCATCAAAATTTAATCTACCTTCCATTTAAAATAAACCTTATATAGTTGAAAATTGTTTCGGTCAAAATTCGAATTATGAATAATTCATAAATTCAAATATTTGATAAAAATTTATCTCAAGAAATGAACTGATAGTTCGAAATTCATCCGACACATTAGTAAAATGTGATTAAAAATTATTTCTGTAAAAAATTTGAGAGTTTATGTCAAGAATAAAAAATATTAGAAAGAACTATTCTTGAAGTTCAAAAATTTATGCAAATTTTTTATAAAATAAAATAAAAATAGGACAAGAAAACTAAAAAAAAATGAAAGAGATTATTTAGGGTTACTCACCTATGATGAAGATGGCAGCATGCCATCCTCCTTTTTTGGTTTTGGTAGGTTGTTCTTTGACATCACGTTTGTTTTCTTCCACAGCCATGTTGAGAGTTTAATTGTAAATGAATTGGAAATTATAAGGATATAATATATATAGACAAAATAAGATAGTTATTTTTAGGATGAACATTAAATGAGGATGCAGTTAAACTCTGTTATAACTTACAAACAAGAAAAGTGAATTGTGCTAAATACCAGATAACAAAATGAAACTTGTTAACTTGTTATTTTTTGTAGAATGCTTATGTGTTTATGTGTCATTTTTAATGTTGAATGCAATCATATTAGTTATAGTTTGGTCGATATTATTTTCAAGTATTTATTGTAAAGAGATAAATAAATAAAACGAGATAGTAAATAATATTATTAAAAAATTAAAATTTTTTATTTTTAAATTTTTGTATTAAACTTCAAAATAAAAATGAATAAAAGGGGTACCACTTAATAGTTACAACTCTTATTAGAGTTGTTTGGTTGTAAGGGTTGCACCCCTAGTGCGATTTCTTTAATCAATTGCCTATTAAAAAAAACTTTAATTTTATGAAATTTATGAGAGATATTTTTTGGTGGGTAAAGAAGATATTTTTCAAGAGGAGTGTTTATCGAATTTTATGGATTGACACTCTTTTTTTCATAGTAAAAAGGCGAAGGATAGAAAATTAGATGTTGTTTGGATGGCTACAACTTGGAGTCTTTAGTTGGTTAGGGATGGTTGGTGCTTTCGTAGATGTACTTTCCCGATCAAAAAAGAAGATTACACACCCCAATTACATCTACGAAGTGGAAAAACCCGTTTGGAACATTAAGTTGTTAGTTTAGAAGTGGTCGTTTTGTGGGAAAATTACACACCCAAATTACTCTTTTTTACGAGTTTTGTATGAACCCCTTGTACTTTCTCTCGTAATTGTAATTGATTTGTAATCTTCTTTTTTTGTCGGGTTTTTCCATTTTTCTTTGTAATCGGGTTGGAGAACCCTTAATTCTACCTTTAATGTCATATTACTTTCTAAAATAAAAAAAAATCAAATAATTAAAGAGCGTGACTAAAAACATTTTAAAAATAATATTTTATGGCCTTTGAGTAATTTGAATCTCTTTGCCATCGTTTGGACCTTTTGTATATAATTTAGAGAAACTCTAACCCCACCCCTTAAGTATTTTATGCAGCATGTGCATTGTCAAAAACCCCCCACCCTCCCCTCTTTTTCCATTTTCATAGATGTACTTTCGGAAACACCTTTTTATTTTAAAGTTGTTTTGTTCTGTAGGTGTATCTACGGAAGACTTCCATATATACATCTACGGAAGCATTTGATATTATATTCGCGCCAGAATCTTATTCTTCACTTTCTTCTTCTTCAAACTCTCAAACACTTTCAACCTCAAAAATCAAAATTCACCAAAGTTATTTTTTTTCTCTTGAGTTCGGCGGTAAACGTGTGTATCAACGATCAACTCATTCCAACAACTTCAAAACTCAATTTAATCGGCAAGTTTTCGACTTTTCCAGTTATTTTCGAATTTTCCCCTAATAGAGTTAGAATTTAATTTTTAGGTGTAAAAATAATTGGATAATTTTAGAAACATAGTTTAGAGACAAAGTAGGTATTTTTGGATGTGTAAAACGGACGATCAAACCACCAAAATGGGGTTTTTAAGCCTCTGGAACAGTGACAGACGTCATTGATGCGTCCTTGGAGTTTCAAAATGTTATGTAGGTGCATCTATGAAACAAATGAAACGTTACATAGTTCCGTAGATGCACCTACGGAACAACCCCAATTTTTTGGAAATGTAAGCTTGTTCTGTAGATACATCTACGGAAGAGTTCCTTATTTGCATCTACAGAAGTAAATTTTTTCCCTTTTCTATTTTATATATTAATTATATATAATCCGACTATATTTGTAATACAACGCAAACATTATGGTCGACCATCCATACCGCATTATATCTTGCACAACATGCTTTTGTGTGACGTGCACTGATGTAGGTAGTCTCACAGGTGACGGATGGAGCCTCCGTTCAAACAGATGCACTTGATACCCCTGTTGTAGCAGAGGTACCTGTTACATCCATTCTAGCAGAGGGGCCTTCCACATCTACTACCTCATCTCAGAGGCTTCGGGATAATGGTGAGGGTTCCCCGCATACGCCCTCCGCCCGCAGGCGTCGTCGAAACACTTCTTCTACTCCTGTGCCACCTCTAGGGAGAGATGCTAGATCTCAGGTGCCACCTCCTGAGTTGCTCGAGGACGCTTATGTTGCTGAGGCGCCTATCGTCTACCTAGGGGGTCCTTCAGATTTATCCCTGTTGACAGGGTATGCAGATCATTCAGCCAGACATATCTGGAACGGAGAGGAAAATTTTCTTAGACTTATTACTTATTACTTTTTTGTCCTCATTTTCTAATTTATTATTTCTAAATTTGCTTGTTATTAATAGTGTTTTCTTTGGAAATTTTCAGGATAGCGCTTCCTAGAAGTTCTACAACCAAGGCCGAAAGATCACCTCTCTCATGCAGCCTACCGAGCTGTGGTTCCAGGATGTCCTCAGCGCTTCTAGGCTGAAGGACCTCTGTCAGATTGGTTACCACACGATACATAATAGGATGTAGATGGCATTTGCAGAGAGGTGGCACCCAGAGACGTTGTCATTCCATCTGCCACATGGTGAGATTACCGTCACTCTTGACGACATTGCATTCCTCCTGTATATACCTATCAAGGGAACCCTTCTTGGTCACGGTAGACTAACGAAGGAGGAAGCGAGGGAGGTTCTAATTACTGAGCTCAGGGTTGATCCTGAGGACGCACATGAGGAGGTGGAGAGGACCCGTGGTGCGCACGTAAGGTTTTTATTCTTGACGCGGTAGTACGAGGCCGAGCTCCTTGCGGCATAGCAGGTTATGGATGACCCAGTAGAGGAGGACATACACTGGCAACAGGTGCTAACATGTTACTTCTTATTTTTGTTAGGCACTCAGCTGTTTGTGGACACCAGCTCCTTGTACACACATGTCATTTACCTGAGGTACTTGTTGGATACCGCGTGTATCCATGAGTATAATTGGGGAGCGGCTACACTGGTGTACAACTACCACAGACTCGGAGAGGGATGCCTGTGGAAGGAAAGAATTGTGGCTGGCAGCTGTTTTCTCTTAATGGTAACAATCTTATATCATTTTACTTTTTCTCAAAGTTGTTCATTATATATTTGTGATAATGTTTAATCCTAGTATTTTTTTTAGGGTTAAATATTACAGCACTTCCTCGTGATCATTGGTTGGGGAGAAGTGTCTGACTACACTGAGGCCATGCCGCGTGCTAGTGGCTTCATCCCCTTAAAGGGAATCAGGTGCCGGATCCTTACAGGTACTTACCGGCTGGTTGCAGAGGACATCCGATATAACTACTATGCTTCTCACCGTGAGACGGTTGCGTGGGATGATGTTGCCCTATATTCTTAATAGTTGGCTGCCAATTCGACCATCATTGTTCGTTATCTTCCGGAGCGCGTCAAGAAGTTAACCTGAACCCAAACCGCTAAAATCTTAGAATCCTCTTTTTGCATGAACCTGGCAAACCCAAACCGTTTAACCACCTTATTCAACCTTGGTGAAATCGCTACTTCCACCACCTCCTCATCGATACAACCGAACAATTCAAACAAATCCCTGGCTTTGATTCTAACCGGAAAATACGAAATAAAAACCAAAGTAAGACCCATTTTCTACACCTCCTCTAAGCATATTCCCTTTGGATAGGAATCCCATTTTGTCCCAGGTTCTTGAACACCCTCGCCTTCGCCTCCGTCCACCGCCAGCCGCCATGCATTGAACACTGTGGTAAGTAACCCACGCCTCTTTCCTAGAGTGAGGCCAAAGTTTCTCTCACTAAAAAAATTAGTTTTTCAATTCTAATAAATAAATAAATTAAGTTATAAACAAATACCATATATCTCTTTTAAAACTTGATACAAGTTTTATTTTATAACTCTTTTCACACGAACATATACCATATTATCTCTTTTGTGAGATATTAGATCAAACTCTAGTATGGTTGAAGGGTAGTTTCTTGGTTCAACAGTTCGACGGGGTTAAGCATGAAGTCGAAGGTTGTTTGCATGTTGGTGTCGAAATATGCATGGTGGTATCGAAGATGGATCTAGCATGCAGGTGTCAAAGATGTTAGGGTTGTTAGCATGTTAAATTAGGTATTAGTATTTAAACCCTAATTTGTTAAGTTAGCTTGTTTATTAAGTTAGCTTGTGTAATGGGCCTTGTGAAAAAAGCCCATTAGTTAGTATGTTAGGTTTTATTATAAATATCATACTAGTCTCTCATCATTGCACGCAACAAAACCTAATTTAGAGTGAGAGAGAGGTTATTTGTTATTCTTGTAAACTTGTAATCTTATTTTCAAAGAGAAAGTAAAAGAATAGCAGTTATAACCAATTCTTGTGTTCTTTTTCTTCCTTATTCTTTATTCTTTCCTTATTTTATACTTTGTTATTGGCATTGAATTCACAACATCTTTATTGTGGCAAATGGCACTTTGTTTCCCCTTGCTTTTTCTAGGAGTTATTTGCTACAATATTTTTTCTGGTTAACAATGAAACTACAAGCATTTAACACACATGATTCATTACCTCTTCATTACCGTGAGCAAATATAATAAAATGTATAACTTTCAATAGAAACTTCATATGTAGTTTGAAAGTATAATCTATATGACTAAATTCAACTTATAATAACAAATCTTTCATAGCATTTCTACCTTACACAAACTCATTCAAAATATCACAACAAAATTATTAAAACTATGAATTCTTACTATCATTCATAATCATTAAAATTACATCTTCATTATATAAAATAAATTAAAATAATAAAGTTTCAAATTTGAATGTAATAATACTTTTTTAAATAATTTATTTCTCTCTAGGATGGGTGAGTCTTCCTTGAAATTAGTTTAATCTTTGTTTTTCTAGGTGTTACACTCCACCATACTTGTTTCAACCACATGTCTCTTTTTGTATACAAAACCTTTGGCTATCCACACATAAACACAAAGATTAAGAGCACTTAAAATAGCCAACACCCAATAAAAGTAATTAAGATGTGCCCTATTCAAATCACTTCCCAACCATTTTCCACCAACCTTTGAAGTAATTTCCACTACAACATTTATAATAGCATTGCTCACAAAACTTCCAACTCCAACGATGCTTAGATATGCTGCAGCTCCCAAACTTCTCATTGCATCTGGCATTTGATCATAAAACAATTCTTGTAATCCAACAATAGTAAATGCATCAGAAATTCCAAGAATAGCATATTGTGGCAACATCCACCAAATACTCATTGGTATAATGCTATTATTATTGTCTAAGAGATTGTGATTCCTGGCCACACTAACCCTTTTAGTTTCCACAAGAGCCGAAAAAGTCATAGTAAATATCGACAAAAATAGACCAACTCCAATCCTTTGCAAAACCGTTATACCAGAATGATGTCCTGTAATTTTTCTAGCGAACGGGACAAAAACTTTGTCATAGAATGGGACTGCAAACAAGATCACAATTCCAACGAAGCCTTGAAGTGCGGCCGAAGGAATCACGAAATGTTGACCGATTGATCTGTCTAATGTGCTACTTTGTTTGGTGAAAAATGTTCCTAGTTGACTTTGAACAACAGTGAACATTACGCAACTTAGCCATATAGGAATGAGACGAATCACAAGCTTCACTTCTTCAACTTGTGTCATTGAGCATAGTCTCCATGGATTTATAATTTTACTTGATGCATCATGTTCATCAATGATCATTGCTTTGTCTAAAAACCTATAAAAAAATATTTTTATTTACACGAAATAATCAGACAAATTGCAATATAATTTACTTTTATATTTGAACCCGAAAAATCTCTACTATATTCAAGTTAAGTTTATGTTATCATTTTTGGATATTATCTTGTGACGATAACTATAGAAACTCACACAACAATAATTACCTGTATTGTTCAGTGTGTTCCAAAGTTCGACTTATCGGAGGAGATTGAGAATGATTGAAGCTAGCATGATCATAACCATACCAATAACTATCTGGCCCGCGCGTATCTTTGACGCGCCACTTACGAAATGCAGCAACAAAAACTCGAACAATGCTAGTGAGTGGGCTCCCTTTTGGGCTTTCTTTTATATACCTTTCAATTCCTAGCAAAAACACCACCAATGCTATTGCCAACATTGATGCCAACACTAAAAGTCCAACAGCCCAACTTACATTATCCTGTATTTTTAATATAATGTAAAGTTAAAAATAAATGTGATATTTTATATATAGATCAGATACATCACATATATATTATAGACCACTAATATTAGCCAGATACATCACATATCGATCACGATCAGATACATCACATATTTTATTATTATAGACCAGATACTTCACATATTCATCGGATTTTAAAAAACAATTTCTATAGTAATATTAACATAAAATTTACCATTAGATACCCTATCACGAACACGGCAAAAACCGAACCAATTACAATGGCCATATACCACCAGTTGAAGAATGATCTTTTGGCATCTCTCTCCTCCATCGTGTCTTCTGCAAATTGATCAGCAGCAAATGTTTGTACGCATGGCTTGTGCCCTCCATCACCAACAGATAATATATAAAGGGCTGTGAAGAACAACTTCTTGTTTTTTAACACAGAGACTGATAGTGTCAACAAAATCATACCCTACATATATAATGTGAATTAGATGAGAATAAAGTATAAATGTGAACGGTTAAGTCCTACATCATTTATAAACGAATTAAACTAATTAAATATATAAAAATGTGTGCACTTGTGATTTATAAAAAATATAATTTTAAAATTTTAAATGGGAGCGTCTTGCTCTCTAGTAATCCTAAAATATTGAATCACAAATAATGAAATTTATCTTAAATTGTTGATGCATGTTATTTGATGTACATAGTTTTTCTCATAATGACCTAAGAAAATAGTCAAATCTATAGAATTAATGAACCTATAAGAAATCAATCAAATACATAAAAAATTCTTATACATCTAACCAATTTTAAAATGGTCAAAATATTTTTGAAAAAAAATGCATGTATTATCACGGTTTATTGTACTTCTTGTATAATTGCTATAAATATGATAAAATAAATTAATGTGTGAAATATTTTAAGTGTAAACACAAATTTAAAAACAACTGTATCTTTTTCTTTATGGATCATGTTTACTCATATATAAAGAAACATGCTTTTGATTTGTCTTTTTCTTTTTTATAATTATTTATTTTCCAATATTGGATATTCTATTATTTTAAGATCTTTGAAAACTTTTTCCAATTGACTTTCTTAATTCATGCATATATCCAAAACATGGTAATATGTATAAAAGTTATCTTGAATTAGAAAAAACATCCATTAATAATAATAAACGACTGTCTTCCGCTAAAACTTAAAACATTTATTTTTATTCTTCAAGTTTTCACAATTATTCTTTGAGAGACACTAAAAAAAAATGTGATGATAACTCTACACGTTTAATTGAAACTTTTGGATTTTTTTTTTAACTATAGGAATGTAAGATTAGTCTTTATAGATTTTTTTTTTAAAAATAGTCTTCATAGTTGTCGCAAAATATATTTGATTTATAACATAAAATTAAAACATGTGGTAAATAATTATTAGTGTAAACAATATTAATGATTTTTTTTTATTTTTAATTAAAAAAACAAATAACTTTATTAAAAAATCGTGCCTGTTTATTTTAAATACAAAAATATGCATAAATATATAAAAGAAAGTAACTTTACTAAAATACAAAATGATATTTTATCAAATAGGTAAATATATAAATATATAAATATATTTATAAATAATGTTAAAATTGTAAAGTTTTTTTTTTGACTAAGATGATTATCTAAATAAAAAATAATCAATTTAAAGAATAGTTATAAATATTTTTATACATTTATCCTTTGATAAAATTTTAATATTAATGATGATATTCGAATATTAATCTCTTAGGAATTTTATATCCATTAAAATTATAACTTTATTAAAAAAATCTGAAAATATATTTAGTCTAAAAAAACAAATAAAAACAAATACACCAAATAAAAGAGGAATAAATTATTTAAAAAAAAAAATAAGAGAGAGAGAAGAATGGAATAAAATTACCATGAGATAGATGAGAGATGCTATGATGATTGTCTTGAATCTACCAAGATATGAATCAGCAATGAATCCACCAAGCAAAGGAAAAATAGAAGAAACACCAACCCAAGTGTTCCTGTTCTTAGCAGCTTCAGTTACTGGCTCATTAAGTGCTTTGGTGAGATATAAAATCAAATTTGAACCTAATCCAATGTTTGCAAATTGTTCTGCAGCTTCCATAACTACAAAATTATTTAAAAAAATTAATTACATGGTCTTCAATTAGAACAACATAAAAGAAATCTATCTTCTATCTAGAAAATAAATCTTAAATAATAACTCACAAAACTGATTTTACAATTTTGATTTTTTTTTCTTCAGAATTTTAATACTCCTGTATTTGAAGAAATTGATCTAAAAATTCATAGCTCGTCAAAAAATCGAAATATAATTAATATCAAAAATCATTTCAGTCAAAATTCAGATTCAAAAGGACTGGAAAACTTAAAATTGTATGCACAATACTAAAAAAAAAAAAAATCGATACTTCAGAATTCACCTCATAAATATAAAAATTTTGACTAAAAATTGTTTTGGTCAAAATCTAAGAAACTATCTATGGGATAAATAAATTAAATTAAATTTGGGTTACTCACTTATGATGAAGATGGCAGCATGCCATCCTCCTTTTTTGGTTTTGGCAGATTGGATTTGGACATCACCATTGTTTTCTTCCATAGCTATATACAATATAAATTTTAATGAAAATGGTTTGGGAGAATCATAACTGAAGAGATAATAATGAGGTGAATTATATATATATATATATATATATATATATATATATATATATATATATATATATATATATATATATATATATATATATATATAAAATAAGATAACTATTTTAAGGATGTGCATTTAATGTGTATTCCACGCGATTTATACCCTTACACACAGAAAAAATGATTTGACTAACATTTTCGACTACGTCAATGAAGATGGCAGCATGTCATCCTCATTTTTTTGGTCTGGGTTAATTATACAACACTCCCCATCAATGTTAGCGAGATTCGATTTAGTCCCTTGTAAAAGATTTTTTGTTGGATTCCTCACTCATAATATGAAGATACCATCTGTAAGGCCCTTGTGCGCACTATTTCATCCCATATTCCTTATTTTCTCCAGCGTGGCATAAATGTTAGATCTGATGTGGCTTTTTATATAATTTTTTATTAATATTTTAAAATTCATCTAGAATTTTTTAAAAAAATATATTTTTATTAATATTTTTAATAAATAAATGCTTTTAATAATTGTAATTAATTTTTTATGATGAACTAATTATTAAAATAATATATTAGGGCCTAAAGCCCATTTTTCGTTTCAAAGTAACCCAATACTTTAAGATTTGAGAACTGTTGTGCAAAAGATACTTATAAACACTTCCATTTGTTTATGCAATTTCAATGTAGGACTTAATAAACAGTTACATTTCAACTCTCTCTTACACACATGCATTTCCATCTTCTATTGTCTTTATGTGGAAACACCGATAGGGGACATCCAATAAAGAAATGATCCAGAAGCTTTCAAAATATGTGCCTTAGACAACCATACAAACTCTTTATCGCGTAGTGACTGGACTAAGTTCTTTAATTTTTTTGGACTAAGTTCTTGAATTTTTCTTCCCATGATTGTAACTTAATCATCTTCATACTATTTAGAGTCTCTGAAGTCAATCGAAGACGCTCGTCCTGTGCAATACCAACAACACCAAAAAGGATACCAACAGAAAGAACAAGTTACAATGCAGAAATCTATGTTACATGAAACCACTGTGGAAATTCTCGCATTCTATATGCATCAACAACAATGTAGTTCATAATTTCTTCACTCATTAATATTATTGTTATTCTCTACATTACCAAGATGTTCAGACATATCAGTATTAGCATGAGTCCCACATGGAAATTGTTTCACAACTTAAAATTGTTTATAAATCTCTTTTACCCAACATATTAGATTACAAATCTTCAAGTATTGGGCTATGTGAAAAAGGTGATGGGCTTAAATATTCTAGTTTGAAGAGTGTATCGGTGGCGGGCATTGGAGGTTAGGTCGAAGGAGAGTGGCAATGGGGCAATTTAGGTATTTCATCGGTGGATAATTTTTTATTGGAGGAAGTGGTGTCGTTGAGGGGCCGGATGGAAGAGTTTCAAGGGTGGGAGCAAGGTAGAGATGTGGTGGTTTGGATCGATAAAGTGGGGATGGACTTTTCGGTTGCTTCTTGTTATACATTTTATGATAAACTTCATACTCCTTTTGGTCCACCTAACAAATATGACGAAGCTTTCGACTTCTTGTGGAAAATGGAGGTGCCGTTTAAAATCAATGCTTTTGGATGGAGACTTTTCCTTGATAGGCTCCCAACTAAAGATCGTTTGGTGCATAGAGGTATGTCTTTTTACGTAGAAAATTTGAAGTGCATTTTATGTGGTATTGGTTTGGAAGATAGGGAACTTTTTTTTAATTGTTTGGTGGTTAAAAATATTTGGAGTGAGATAGTTTATTGGGTTGGTAAAGGGGTTAGTTTGGAGAATGAGTGTTTGCCGAATTTTATGGATTGACACTTGTTCTTTAGTATACATAAAATTAAAGATTGTAAATTGGGTGTGGTGTGGCTTGCAACGACATGGTCTCTTTGGTTGCTTAGGAATGGTGTTTGTTTTCAAAAGGACGCTTGGAGCATTAACAACACTGTTTGGAACATCAAGTTCTTAGTTTGGAAGTGGTCATTTTGTGGAAAAATTACTCATCCCAATTACTCATTTTACGAGTTTAGTAAGGATATGTTTTTTTTCCTATCGTAATTGTAATTGGTGTAATATCTCCATTTGTCGGGTCTTCTCGTGTCCTATTTGTAATTGGGTTGGGGAACCCTTAGTTCTCCCTCATATATTAATTCTTGATTACAAAAAAAAATTATAAGTAGATATTCATTAAAAATAATTTAAGAAAAATTAATAAAAATTTAAAAAAAAATTAAAAAATAAATATAATATATAAAAAACTATAAAAATCCACATGGAATTTAATTTATAAATAAAAAAATGAAATATTGGCTGAAATAGTATGCTCGGAGGCCTTGCAGACGGGATCTAAGTATTACGAGAGAGGAATAAAAAAAATTATAGGAGATTATAGTGAATCTCACTTGCATAATTAATCTAGAAAACTATGTCAAGTAGTCACTCAACCACGTCATCTCCAGGATAAAATAGTCTAGTTCTATATTGTACAATTATTATTTGTACGGTAGATAATTGGTCTAGAAATACACCCTCTAATGGCATAAAGACCGATCGAATATGGTACAAAAGCCACACATAGTATCTGGTATATAGATCAATTGCAATAATTTTTCAAACTATGAGAAATTCAAATTATTCTCCAAAAAAATCATTAATGGTTATTCGACCACTCAATATAATTTCTCAAACAAGAGAAATTCAAATAATTCTCTGAAAAGAATCCAAAAGTTATTTGATAATTTCTCAACTCAAACGAGGTAAAATTATATGGGATTTTCAAACAAAAAGAAAATGGAGTGTTAGACTTTAAATAGATTGTAGGGCCCAAATTAAAGAAAGACCAACCAAGGAAAGGGGGTAAGGATCGGCATGGGGTGTCTGCTAGCAATTTGGGCTGGGTTTAAACTCACAAGCACAAACACAATTTACAAAAAGAGAAGAGAATTTATTTATTGACCCCACTATGGGGTGACCCCCAGCAAAATTCCAAAGTTGCCCCTGCTTCAGAGATGTATCTCCGAAGTAAATTTTTTTTCTAGACTTTTCCAGACTTCGGAAATGCACTTCCGAAAACACCAAATGGAGGGTGTTTTCGGAGATACACTTCCGAAAACACCTTTTTCACATTTTAGGGGGTTTTCGGAAGTGCACTTCCGAAATATGCAGAAAATGTGTTTTTTTTATGTTTTTCTTAACAACGTTTTGTCCCGTATTTTTAATTAAACGAAAACGCCGAATAAAATAATCGACATATCAATATAAAATACTAATATTATAAATACAAGTCGAATAATATATACAAGCCGAATAAAATAGTAATAGTGTGCGAAAATGTACGTGAATGTCAAGAAATACAACCCGATGTCATACCCCAAAATTTACCTTCCACACTTATCTCATAGCAAAAGCAAGGTTCAAATCTCAAGACATGGCTCATTCAAATAATCCAGATGATTCACAGTCAGCAAATTCAAACTGAAAGGTCAATCACAATCAAGGCATGATTCAAACCATAATCATTGGGCAAACATCAAGTATGGGGTGCATAACCATCATTTGATCAAGAATTGATCATGATTCCATTAATAGAAACTCAGAGATGAACAAACATGAAAAGGTTCAAATTAGGGTTTCTTAGGAGAAAGTCAACCCAACTTTGACTGGGCATAACTTTCACATGGAACATCAAAAATTCCCCACTCAAAGCCTATTTTGAAGGAAATTGGATTCTCTACAACTTTGTGTCTCACAAGCCAGGGCTAGAAATGCTTCATTTAAGAGATACAAGGCAAAAGATTACAGGTCATTTCCAGGCATCCTTCAGAAACAGTTTTTTTCCAAAGAAGATATGATCAAGATAAAAGCTTCAAATGAAAAATATATTCCAAAGGGGCTTGTAGAGGACACTTTGAGGTTTCTAAAAAGTATTAGATCTCCCTCATAGCTTAAAAATTGAAGGAGATATGCTTGATCAAAGTCAGGTGATTTTGAGGGACCAAATGTGAAAAAAGGAGGGTTCAAAAGTGAAATTCTTACAAATGGACCTACATTTTATGACCCAAACTTGGTCCACAAGCTATCCAAAACATATGCCATGAATTGTATCATTTTATTTGATTTTACATAATTTTATTTCATTTAAAATTAATTTTTAGTGATTTAAATTAAATGAAAAATCAAATATTTGGTAGAAAATATGTTTTGATTATTTTTTAATCAATGTTAATGACAAAATATATTACTAATTTCGTGGTAATTGGATTAGGGAAGGATAAAATCAAATTTAGACCAAAATAGTAGCTTAAGATTCAAGAAACTAAATCAAATATTCAAATATGGCAAGATTGGATTCATTGAGTTTTGGGCTCTCCTTTTTAACCTAATCCACTCTAGTATAAGTAAGGAGCATAAGGGATCGAATCAGGGGTTGGAAATCGAGAGGAGGCAGAGCTGCAAGAACACAAAAAAATCCACCAAGAACGTGAATTCGGTTTGGGACAATTCGCGACTTACAAGAAGTTCTAAAGGTTGCAAAAGGTCCCTGGGATTGTTCTGAAGCTGTGAGGATCATTACTCTGCTTCAACACCCCCAGAAATATCTCATATTCGCCCAGGTAAGTCCTTCTGAAAATCTCTTCGATCTGAACAATATAGGCATCCTCATTGAAATTTGATTGCATAATCTTGCCTGTTTTAATGCCATGAACGTTTCTGGATGACTGGTTTGCTGTTTTCATGCTTCGTTTGTGTGTCGCCATTAACGCCGTTTTGAGCTATTAGGGTTTCAGTTTAGGGCTTTTCTGTAGGAGTTAAATTAGGGCTAATTGATGGTATATCTGAGTTCGCGTGGTTGGTACGAGGGTAACCATGGGGTCGCGAAATATTTATGTGAACATATGGGCTATTCGCTATTATGGAAGTAAGTTAGCTACGAGTGCGTTCATATCCAATTCGTAGCTAAAAACGCAGGTTTGTTGCAGGTCTGGTCGAGGAAGACGATAACGTGTCATAGCGTAATAGGTGCGTTTGAATCTCGCGCCAATTTCCATGCGTGTGCGCTTAGATCTGATATTATGTAATAGGCGCGTATAGTAAACAACTAACCACGTTAGTTGAAGTGGTAACGCGCGTTGTGCATAACCCAGGGGTCCAGGGTTCGATCCCTGGCCCTTTCCCTATTATTTTTCTGAATGTTTATTTGTATTCCAATGCGCGTATCATCATGGCTTCCACCATAAACCCTCAAGATCTCACCCTAGAATCTCCACTAACCAGATCTGACGCCTCTGATTCTGTGACCATACCATACACCCTAATTAGAACCACACTGAATAAAACCTTAATAAAAACTTAATAAAAATCTAATTAATTTGTTTTCTTGAAATTAAAATATTAGTTTTGATAATTATATTAAAATTATTTTATTTATAGAATAAGAATATGACATTTCTATTAAATATTTTTAATTTGTTATTTGCGCCGATTAAATCGATTAATCGCTGTGGTTAACAATAAAAATAATTAAAGTACCATTTTAATTAAAATAAAATCCAACTAAATTCGATTAAATGGCTGCAATCATCTTATTGATTGTGGTGATTAATCTTGCCTTATTGTTTAATTTAATTTGTTATTATTTGTAATCGTGTTAATCGATTATGAGAGGTAACGATATAAAACGCCAATTAATAAATAGGTAAAATACAAATAAGTGGTTATTAGTGATAATCGAATTAATCGGTTTGAATTGGTAACAATGCAAATCCTTAATCTTTTAACTATGGTGATCAAACCTATTGATCATTGCGGTTAATTGTGCCAAATCAGGGTTGTACGCCCAAACCCTAATAATTCTAAAATCCATTCAAATTACAAGACAAAACAAACTGCGATAGGCTAACTAAAAAGCCTCTAAAAAACCCATATCAAATCAAATTTAAACTCTAAATGGCGTACAACCCTTCCCGAACTACGTAGACTCTGATCCTCCCTAAGGAGGTACGTAGGCACTTGGAAACAAGGCGAGTCCCCCTCTTCAAAATCTCAATCATGTCCTAAAATTCTGTTTGCCACATTTCTCCTTAATTCCTGCCATGCAACCCTGATCTTTGACTGTTAGCCTTTAGGAAAGGGCTGAGGGTGCCTCATACCTTCCCTCAGCCTGATTATAATAACTTACCCTCAATCTCTTATCTGCGTAGGGTTCCTATTCGCCCTTCAGAATAGGTGGCGACTCGAAAGCTGAAATTTTTAGGCAGGTTGCTACAGCAGGCGACTCTGCTGGGGACACTTTTAGTGAATTGTTATGCTCCTAAGGCTTGAGTGGGTTTAGGTTTATGGCTCGTGGTTTATGGTTTAGGGTTTGTGGCGCACTTTAGGGTTGGCAAGTTGCCACATTTAGGGTTTGGGGGGAGGTTCATCTTTTAATAAGCATTAAATTATTTATTTGTTTATTTGTTTTATGTTTTTTTATCTGCCTAAAAATGTCTGCTTTTATTATTATATATTTGCTCTATTTTTATGTCGGTTAAACCTTAAGCGTGGGAGTTAACTTTGAGACCAAAAGGGGACATGAATCGCCTTACGAATCTCACTGATAACTCCACTCGGAGTGGGTTAGGTATTTGGAAAGGTCCGAAACGAAGCTTGACTTTGTGGAGGGCTGGACTGGATACTTAGCTGATCTCTCCGGGAACCTACCCAAAAATTCGAACCTCATGGATAAAATGAGTTGTTCCAAAATCCGAAGAGACGAAAAAGTCTCGGAGGCTACGAACGACCCCATGAGACCTTTTAGAACCCCCATATAAAGGTTGGCTCCCAAGAGCCCCCTACGTCGAACCTATGAACCTGGGTTCTTTGAAATACCATGTTTTTTTGCTTAATTTTTTTTTTTATGTTTGTATTATTTTTTTTGTTGTTATGTGTTTGCATGCATCATCTAATCATTTGCATTTTTCATCATGTCTTATCCACAAATAAAAATAATAATACACATATATGTATATATATTTGGTAAAATGTATTTTGGTGGTGAATATGTAGGAAGGATGAGTACGAAGAAGACAATCGTTCACTTTACTGTTTCTACTCCAGACATCAAGAAATTGAAGATCATCAAAGAAAAATTACCATCAGGTGCTTTGGATAGGTTTGAGATTCGCTATGGTAATATCTTGGATTTGCTAAGGGTAAAAGTGCAAGAAGAAGCTATCACCGCCTTGGTACAATTCTATGATCCGCCTTTGAGATGTTTTACTTTCCAGGATTTTCAGTTAGCACCTACCATAGAAGAAATGGATGCTATGTTGGGTTTTTCGAGGATAAAAAAGGAATTCTATACTGGTGTGGGTAAGGAAGTTGACTTTTCAGATCTAGAAAAGGCTTTGGGAATGTCCGCTGCAGAACTAAAAGTTCATTATAAAACTGAGGGAGAAGTGCATGGGTTCAAAAGATCTTATTTAGAAAATCAAGCATTAATGTTTGCTCAAAGGAAACAATGGGACATTTGTGGACATGTGTTAGCTCTCTTAGTTTTTGGTGTTGTTTTATTGCCAAAGAATATTGACTATGTTGATCCTACCGCTATTCATGCTTTCATTTCTTTTAGGCTTTTTGACAAAGATCCAACTCCGACTATCCTCGCTAACATTTACTATGCTATTCATATGAGGTATGAAAGAAAGAGAAGAGTGCTAGTTTGTTGCGTTCATTTGCTCTATTCTTGGTTGACTTCCCATCTCTACAAAGCTAGTTGCTTTATCAAAGAATTAACTAGGAACGATTGGTCTCAAAAATTAAGGGCTCTTAAAGCGGACTCTATTCTATGGTATGCAAGAAAATTAAATTCAGATAAGATCATTTACAAATGCGGAGAATTCAACAATGTGCCATTGATAGGAACTCTTGGTTGTATTAATTATAATCCTGCTTTAGCACTACGTCAATTGGGTCATTCCATGGATAAAGAACCTTCAGAGCAACGTATAAAAGAATTAATTTTGCATGACAATGGGAAAGGTGAACCAAGAACATGGAAAAAGGTAATTCAAGCTTGGAGCAATGTTCAAAGGAGAGACTTTGGGCCAAAGAATGTAATTGCAAAAGCAGCTTATACCGCATGGGTTCAAGAAAGAGTTAAGAAAGTGTTGCTTCCTTTTGTCGTGGATCCCGCCTACAAGCCTGATTCTCCTGATCCTGTTCCTTTATCCATCGAAGAGATAGAAGGAATCAGGGCTGCCCTAGAGGCGTCCCGAAAGGAGAAAGAGAAATTAGAACTTGATTTGCATCAACTTACTAATGAAAGGAGCCAACTACGCTTTGACCTTAAAGAGAAAAATCAAGAACTCCAAGCGATGAAAGAAGAAAATGATAGGCAAAGAAGTAAAAGAAAGCGTGCAACCGAAGGAGTTCTAAGTGCTAATTTTAATCTAGAATCGCATAATGAAAGGTTGGCACAAGCGGATGTAGAGATTGCAAAATGGAGAAGGCGTTATGAAAAGGCTTCCCATGACAAAGCGGAATCCGAAAAAAATCTAGAAGCTGTGGTCTTTGAATTAACGGATAGAACTAAGGACCAAGAAGTGGAAATAAGGGATTTAAAGTTTGATCTTCAAGAGGCCCGCAATGCTGGACAAGAAGAACGCACAAGGAGGTTAACCGCGGAAGAAGCACTTTTACAGCGCACTGATGAGCGTCATAGAGCACTTCAAGCTTTGGCCGTGCTTAGGCAATTACTACTAAGGCAAAAAGAGTTATGTGATGCTGCGAGGGATGAAAGGGATTATTGGGAAAGACAATACACAATTGTTTCTACTGCTTATGAGCACGTGAGTATGGTTCCCAAGATGCTCAAAGACTACGAAAAATGCCGCGATAATTATGATAAGTTGGTTTACTTGTGCAACGATTTGATCCTAGACATTCCAAAAATTTTGGCAAAGGCGGAATCATCTCTTGTTATCCTTCCCAAAGAGGTTAAGGAATTTATGGAGCTTTGTAGAGATATGGTGGACAAGTTCAAAGAAGACATCCAAAGGCGTTCTTAGCTTTATGTTATTTCCTTGTTGCTTTTATTTCAAGTACTTTTAATTTAATTTATTTTGAGCATTTTAATTTCAGTTTCCTTTTCCTTTTTGTAAACCAACAATGGAGTTTTTTTTTTTTAGTATTTCCTTTCAATAAAGTGTGTTTCTTTTTTCGTTACTCATCGTTTCTATAAATATTCACCAACCTTGTTTACTTCTCTAAAAAAAAATATATGTGTATATACATGTACAAAAAAAAATATATAAAAAAAAATTAATAAATACATATGTAAAAAAAATATATATACATAATACATATGCGCAAAAAAAAAAAGAGGAAAAATGTACATGTATATATAAAAGAAAAAGAGAAGAATAAAAATAATATATAAATATATATGTGTATTATAATAGTGTGGATAAGACATAAACATTGCATAACCATATCATTCATAGCATGCATATCATATTTATTTTTCAAAACATTAAAGCAAAAAAAAACTATCTTCATCTCCAGTCACACCATTGCAACTCAACCACAAATCAAGACCAGAGCTCAGAAGAAGAAAGCAATGGAACAATTGGAACAGAACCAAGCCGCCCTTCGTGAGGAAATGACCCAGCTGAAAGGTACTGTTGAAGACCTCAAGGGAGGAATGGCCCAAATGCTGAGCTTCATGAAAGACCTCAAAGATAAGCAAGACAAGGCTAAGGAGGTTCAGGATCAGTATGAGGAGATACCTCAGGATGGCAACCCATTGTTAGGGTATGTACGAGGCCACGACCCTCACAAAACAAATGCTCACGCATCTAAAAAGGTCACTACGACCCATGAAGAGGGAGAGGCTTCTCGAGAAGGGTTTATTCCTACTGCTCAGAAAGAAGGGACGTCTCGCACAGTTCGCATCCCTATCAATAATCCGCTTAGGGATGAAGAATATCTGGACCTGCAATATGGGGACACCAATGACACAAACCAAGTTCCCCAATCAAAGCTGAACTCCACTAATTCCGGAGAGGATTCTAAGGACAGTGGACAAATCAAGGCACTGGAAGAGAGACTGAAGGCCGTGGAAGGGTATGATGCTTTTGACGTGGATACTTTTGAGATGAGCTTGGTCCCAGATCTAACAATTCCACACAAACTCAAAGTTCCGAACTTTGAAAAATACAAGGGACTCACATGTCCAAGGAACCACTTGCGCATGTATGTGCGAAAGATGGCTGCTTATGCTCATGATCAGAAATTAATGATACACTTCTTCCAGGATAGTTTAAGTGGAGCATCAGTGGACTGGTACATGCAACTGGTAAAGACTAATATCCGAAGCTGGACCGACCTTGCCAATACCTTCCTTAAGCAATACAAGTACAATTTGGATATGGCACCCAATCGGATGCAACTCCAAAATCTGTCGCAAAAGAAGGAAGAATCATTTAAAGAATATGCTCAGAGGTGGAGAGAGATGGCTTCCCGAGTCCAACCTCCCTTGTTGGAAAAAGAACTGGTAGATATGTTTATGGCTACACTACAAGGGCCATATTATGATAAGATGGTCGGAAGCGTGTCATCAGGATTTTCAGACTTGGTAGTCATTGGTGAAAGGATTGAGAATGGGATCAAGAATGGGAAGATACAAGGGGCATCATCTGGATCCTATCAGGCGAAGAGGCCTACCCCCAACTTCACAAAAAAGAAGGAAGGAGAAACTAATGCTGTAGGCCATCAGGAAACTAGACCTCCTATGACATACCCACCACGACAAAACCGGTTTCAGGAAGGACCAAGGAGATTCGATCCGCTACCTACTTCCAAGAAAGAAATTCTGAAATATTTAGTAAATGAATCCTTGGTAGAAGTTAGGCCACTGCCACCTCCTCCTCCAGGCAAGCACATGCCCAACTACAAACCGAATGAAAGGTGTGAATTTCACGCCAATTCTCCCGGACACACCCTGGAGAAATGTTGGGCCTTCAGCCACATCGTTCAGAATTTAATTGAATCAGGGGCAATCGCCTTTGACAAACCCAATGTGAAGACGAACCCGATGCCACACCATGAAGGCGCAGTCAATGCAATAGAAGTTGTCAATGAGCAAGAGTTGGTTCAACAACGGAACTCCCCCATAGATGCACTTAAGAGGTATCTTCTTATAAAGGGGTTTATCCTAGAACACAACGAGGCTTTTAAAGACACTCTGCAAAGACTCATGGATCAAGGGCTGATCCAGCTGGAAGAACACCCTGAAGAGGAATATGTGGCAATGGTTGAAAGAAACGAACCTTTAATGATACCCACACAAGGGGCAAGGAAACCATTAATCATCCCATGCTCTAGACCACCAGTGGTAATACCTGTACAAGAGCACACTAGGATCATCCCAATCAGAGGACCATACCCTTTGGACAAGATGAAAGCGGTACCATGGGAATATGAGACCGATACTAATACTGCAGTATCAAGCATCGTTGGACCTGGAGGCATGACCCGTAGTGGGCGCATATTCAAAACTGCGCAAGTACAACCAAAGCCTAGTAAAAACTTGACGCAATCTGGAGAACAAGTAGTCATGAGACCAAGTGACGAGTCTGAACCTAAGGATAGAGAAGCTTCTAACAAGGATGCTGAGGAGTTTCTCGCTCTGATTAAGAAGAGTGATTATAGAGTGGTAGATCAGTTGCAACAGACACCATCTAAGATATCGCTCTTATCACTATTGATACACTCTGAGAAACATCGAGATGCTCTGATGAAAATCCTAAACGCTGCCCATGTAACTAAGGACATCACAGTCAATCAATTTGACGGGATGGTGGCCAATCTAACTGCTGGGGCATGCCTAGGTTTCAGTGACAATGAGCTACCCCTACAAGGAAAGTCACACAATAAAGCCTTGCATATCTCCATGCAATGTGGGAAGGCCCATCTAGCTAGAGTTTTGATTGACACGGGGTCATCTTTAAATGTGATGCCAAAAGCAACACTTGACAAGATAGCCTTAGAAGGACTGGTAGTCAGACCAAGTCGCCTGGTGGTAAAAGCTTTCGATGGATCACAAAGTCCGGTGTTGGGAGAAGTGGATTTGCCCGTTGTAATCGGTCCTCATACCTTCTGCATCAATTTCCAAGTGATGGAGATTGAGCCAGCATACACCTGTCTACTAGGACGTCCCTGGATTCACGCAGCTGGGGCAGTTACCTCTACCCTCCATCAGAAATTAAAATTTGTGAATGGGAACTCTATAGTAACCATCAATGGAGAAGAGGACATATTCGTCAGCAACTTGAATTCATACAGATATATTGAGGCTGGGGACGAAGCATTGGGTACCGCATTTCAAGCACTAGAAATCGCAACGGCTATCACACTACCAGTGGAGAAGATAAGAAGGGCGGTAACATCATGGAAAGATCTGCAGGATGCAGATATTAAAGGCTGGGGCAAGCTACCAGAGGTGTCAGAGAAAAAAGATCGCTCAGGGTTAGGATATCAACCCACCAAGTTCAAAAGCATCAAAAAGGAGGAACAACAATTCCCCCCAATAATGCAAATTTTTGTGAATGGTGGGTATGAACATGTAGCTATGGTGTCCAACAAGGATTCTCGAGAAGGGACATCCAACTTCATCCGAGAAATCAGACCAGGAGAACAGCTACAGAATTGGACAAGCATGGAGATACCGGAGATAGTTTTCATTTCAAAGTAATTTGCTTTTGTGTGTTTTATTTCCCTTTTTCAAATAAAAAAAAAACAATAAAGCTCATGCCTCGCCCGAAGCATAGAGTTAGTTTGTAAGGGCCCCATTTACTTTCAAGTTCGAAGTTTATTAATAAAATTGTCTTTGCATTTTGGTATTGAAAACATTGTCTTTTCTCGCATTTATTCCTTTTCCATTTCTGAAAATGAAAATAAATTTCTTGCACAAACAAAGCACGTTCACATCTGCATACTAAAAGAAAACAAAACATAAAACATGTGCAGATCACCTTCTGACACCACCGATAATAATACTGCTGAGACTCTATACAAACTCGAGGCTCTCGCTAATCAGGCTGAAGAAGGGGATGAGGAAGACGATGAACTTCCGGAAGAGTTGTCAAGGTTAGTGGATAAGGAATCCAAGAGCATGCTCCCTCCACAAGAGGCCATTGAAATCATAAACTTGGGAACGGATGAAGAACCCAAGAACATTAAGATTGGGGCAACGCTAGGTAAGGATGTAAAAGCAACGCTAATCAAGCTCCTCCACGAGTATGCAGAGATTTTTGCTTGGTCATACCGTGACATGCCGGGGTTGGATACAGACATCGTGGTACACAGGTTACCTCTCAAAGAAGGGTGTGCGCCGGTCAGGCAAAAGCGCAGAAGGGTTCGACCGGATATGGATAGTAAGATTAGGGAAGAGGTGCTCAAACAGTTCGATGCCGGGTTTCTTGCTGTAGTTGACTACCCACCATGGATTGCAAACATAGTGCCAGTTCCTAAGAAAGATGGGAAGGTGCGCATGTGTGTAGACTATAGGGATCTAAATAAAGCAAGTCCAAAAGATGATTTCCCACTACCACATATAGATATCTTGGTGGATAATACAGCACAAGCTTCGGTGTTCTCCTTTATGGATGGGTTCTCCGGATATAATCAAATCAAGATGGCCCCTGAGGATATGGAAAAGACCACCTTCATGACATCTTGGGGCACCTTCTGTTACAAAGTGATGCCTTTTGGATTGAGAAATGCAGGGGCAACATATCAAAGAGCCATGGTCACACTATTCCATGATATGATTCACAAAGAGGTCGAAGTATATGTAGATGATATGATTGCCAAATCCGGCACAGAAGAAGAGCATATTACAAATCTGCATAAGTTGTTCGAACGCTTAAAGAAGTACAAGCTAAGGTTAAATCCGAACAAGTGTACGTTTGGTGTAAGGTCGGGAAAGCTGTTGGGATTCATTGTAAGCCAACGAGGTATAGAGGTTGATCCTGATAAAGTAAAAGCCATACAAGCGATGCCCGTTCCAAAAACAGAAAAAGAGGTGCGAGGTTTCCTGGGCCGATTGAATTACATCTCAAGGTTCATTTCACATCTAACAGCTACATGCGAGCCTATATTCAAACTACTCAGGAAGGATCAACCTATCAAGTGGAACGACGATTGTCAAGTAGCCTTCGAAACTATAAAGAACTACCTACAAGAACCACCGATACTTTTACCTCCTGTACCCGGAAGACCGCTGATCATGTACCTCACAGTACTTGAAAGATCTATGGGGTGTGTACTGGGGCAACAAGATGAAACAGGCAGGAAAGAACACGCTATCTACTACCTCAGTAAGAAATTCACGGATTGCGAATCTCGGTATTCACCATTGGAAAAGACATGTTGTGCCCTAGCATGGGCCTCCAAACGTCTAAGGCAATATATGCTGAATCATTCCACGTGGCTATTATCGAGAATGGATCCTTTAAAATACGTGTTCGAAAAACAGGCGCTCACGGGTAGAATTGCAAGGTGGCAAATGTTGTTGTCCGAATACGACATACAGTATGTAACTCAAAAAGCAATAAAAGGGGGTGTACTGGCAGAACATCTTGCTCACCAACCCCTCGAAGAATACCAGTCTATGAAGTTCGACTTCCCTGACGAAGACATCATGCTAGTAAGAGACTACGAAATACCGGGACCCGACGAAGGACCGGAACCAGGCTTGGTATGGAAACTCATGTTCGACGGTGCCTCAAATGCACTAGGACATGGCATAGGGGCGGTATTGACATCTCCCGATGACCGGCACTTACCCTTCACTGCAAGACTATGTTTCGACTGCACCAACAACATTGCAGAATACGAAGCATGCATATTGGGGTTAGAAGCTGCAATCGACCTAAGGATCAAACTCCTTGATGTATACGGAGACTCAGCATTGGTAATCCATCAAGTCAACAAAGAATGGGACACTCGAGATGCAAAACTAATCCCATACCGAGACCTTATACTGGAGTTGACGGCTGAATTTGATACTATCACTTTTACTCATATCCCGAGGGAAGAAAATCAAATAGCCGATGCACTAGCAACGCTCTCCTCTATGTTCAAGGTGACCTGGCCAAACCATGAACCACGGATAACTGTTAGACACTTCGACGAACCTGCCTATTGCCTTGCGATTGAGGAGCATTCCGACAACAGACCATGGTACCATGACATAAAAATGTATCTGGAAAAACAGGAATACCCGGAGAATGCCTCAACAATTGATAAAAAGACACTGAGAAGACTTGCATCCAAGTTCTTCTTAAGCGGAAGCATCCTATACAAAAGGAACTATGACTCAGTGTTGTTGAGATGTGTAGATAAAAACGAGGCCAAGGAAATTATCAGGGAGGTGCATGAAGGAACCTTTGGGACCCACGCAAACGGACACTCAATGGCTAGGAAGATACTGCGAGCAGGGTATTACTGGCTAACAATGGAGGCCGACTGTTTCCAATATGCAAGGACCTGTCACAAGTGCCAGATCTACGCTGACAAGGTGCACGTACCACCAAACCCGTTGAACGTTCTGAGTTCACCATGGCCATTTGCGATGTGGGGAATCGACATGATAGGGATGATAGAACCTAAAGCTTCGAATGGACACCGATTTATATTGGTTTCCATAGACTACTTCACCAAATGGGTCGAAGCTGCCTCTTACACCAACGTAACGAGACAAGTAGTCACTCGGTTCATCAAGCATAATATCATATGTCGGTATGGGGTTCCAAGCAGGATTATCACCGATAATGGGTCGAATCTGAACAATAACATGATGAGGGAGCTGTGCGAGGAGTTCAAGATTGAACATCACAATTCTTCACCATACAGGCCTAAAATGAACGGCGCTGTCGAAGCTGCAAACAAAAATATCAAAAAGATAATACAAAAGATGGTGAAAACATACAAGGATTGGCACGAAATGCTCCCCTTCGCCCTACACGGCTACAGAACCTCGGTACGTACATCTACAGGGGCAACCCCATTCTCCCTAGTCTACGGTATGGAAGCTGTCCTCCCAATCGAAGTGGAGATCCCGTCACTAAGAGTCATAGCTGACACAAAGTTAGAAGAATCGGAATGGGTAAAAACTCGTTTTGATCAGCTTAATCTCATTGAAGAAAAGCGACTGACAGCTGTGTGTCATGGACAACTCTATCAGAAGAGGATGAAAAAAGCGTTCGATAAGAAGGTCCGACCTCGAACCTACAAAGAAGGTGACATTGTCCTCAAGAAGATACTGTTACCTCGACTCGACGCCCGTGGAAAATGGACACCTAACTACGAAGGTCCATACATTGTAAAAACGGTGTTCTCAGGAGGGGCATTAGTCCTCACTACAATGGATGGGGATGAGCTACCGCACCCAATCAACTCAGACGCGGTCAAGAAGTACTATGCCTAGCAAAAACAGGATTACCGGACATAAGCCGAAGGCAAACTACGAAGGATGAGGGGTCGTGCAATCATCTACTTCTGAAGTCGAAGGATTATTGGGGCCCTCGATAACAAAAGAAAGAGCAACGGCAGTATTAATATCATTTCTATTTGCCATTTTTCTTTCTTCGCATTTCTGTACACTCGCCAATTCAAGGCAATATCAATAAAATTTCCTTTTTGCATACTATGCTTCATTTCTAATTTCAGTACCATTTGCAAAGGATAATTTATTTTTATAAACCCTAACATGGATTTAACATGAGAAACTTACAAACTTTCAACGCAAAAGCAATAGAATAAAACTGTGAAATCTCCGGAAGGCTACAAACACCCTGTGATGCGATCACTTAAAAAAAAAAATCTAGCCGAACATCATTTCAAAGGATGGTATCAATGGATTAATCAGACTAAGCCAGAAAGTCACAAACAACTCAAAAGAAAAGGGGTTAAACAAAAGCAATGGGTGATAAGGAGATGAGTGATAAATGTAGGGGGTATCATATATACATACATTCATCAATCTACATGCAACATACACATGTGTAAGCATTCATACATACGCATTATACAAACAACAGGGGCATATGCACAACATATGAACATAATGCATACGCATTTACAGGAACAAAAATTCGACACAGGTAAATTCTGCAACAACACTTGCAGATAACCCTGTTAGTGCAGGTGAATTTGCTAGAACTATAGCAAGCAATCCTATTGGGGTCAAAACTGCGACGTAACTTGCCAGAACTATGGTAAGTGAGAGATACAAACTGCGGTGTAACTTGCCAGAACTATGGTGAGTGAGAGATACAAACTGCGACGTAACTTGCCAGAACTATGGTAAGTGAGAGATACAAACTGCGATGTAGCTTGCCAGAACTATGGTAAGTGAGAGATACAAACTGCGATGTAACTTGCCAGAACTATGGTGAGTGAGAGATACAAACTGCGACGTAACTTGCCAGAACTATGGTAAGTGAGAGATACAAACTGCGATGTAGCTTGCCAGAACTATGGTAAGTGAGAGATACAAACTGCGATGTAACTTGCCAGAACTATGGTGAGTGAGAGATACAAACTGCGATGTAACTTGCCCGGACTATGGTAAGTGAGAGGTACAAACTGCGACGTAGCTTGCCAGAACTATGGTAAGTGAGAGGTACAAACTGCACGTAGCTTGCCAGAACTATGGTAAGTGAGAGGTTCACAAAATGCGAGTAGCTTACCAGCACTATGGTAAGTGAGGGATCCACAAACTACGGAGGCTTGCTGGCCATAGCAAGCCGATTACACAACCAACAAAGGTCCTCGCTATGTAAGACTCAGGCTTTAGCAGGACATTTCTCTTCATCCATACTCAAATTCAAGGCAAATTTAAGGGTCTTCCAGTATTTAATAACTCTTCGATCGGAACGACGCGAGGTCTACACACCCTCTTGTCACCCAATCCAAGGTAATTAAATAGGGGCAGCTGTCATACCCCAAAATTTACCTTCCACACTTATCTCATAGCAAAAGCAAGGTTCAAATCTCAAGACATGGCTCATTCAAAAAATCCAGATGATTCACAGTCAGCAAATTCAAACTGAAAGGTCAATCACAATCAAGGCATGATTCAAACCATAATCATTGGGAAAACATCAAGTATGGGGTGCATAACCATCATTTGATCAAGAATTGATCATGATTCCATTAATAGAAACTCAGAGATGAACAAACATGAAAAGGTTCAAATTAGGGTTTCTTAGGAGAAAGTCAACCCAACTTTGACTGGGCATAACTTTCACATGGAACATCAAAAATTCCCCACTCAAAGCCTATTTTGAAGGAAATTGGATTCTCTACAACTTTGTGTCTCACAAGCCAGGGCTAGAAATGCTTCATTTAAGAGATACAAGGCAAAAGATTACAGGTCATTTCCAGGCATCCTTCAGAAACAGTTTTTTTCCAAAGAAGATATGATCAAGATAAAAGCTTCAAATGAAAAATATATTCCAAAGGGGCTTGTAGAGGACACTTTGAGGTTTCTAAAAAGTATTAGATCTCCCTCATAGCTTAAAAATTGAAGGAGATATGCTTGATCAAAGTCAGGTGATTTTGAGGGACCAAATGTGAAAAAAGGAGGGTTCAAAAGTGAAATTCTTACAAATGGGCCTACATTTTATGACCCAAACATGGTCCACAAGCTATCCAAAACATATGCCATGAATTATATCATTTTATTTGATTTTACATAATTTTATTTCATTTAAAATTAATTTTTAGTGATTTAAATTAAATGAAAAATCAAATATTTGGTAGAAAATATGTTTTGATTATTTTTTAATCAATGTTAATGACAAAATATATTACTAATTTCGTGGTAATTGGATTAGGGAAGGATAAAATCAAATTTAGACCAAAATAGTAGCTTAAGATTCAAGAAACTAAATCAAATATTCAAATATGGCAAGATTGGATTCATTGAGTTTTGGGCTCTCCTTTTTAACCTAATCCACTCTAGTATAAGTAAGGAGCATAAGGGATCGAATCAGGGGTTGGAAATCGAGAGGAGGCAGAGCTGCAAGAACACAAAAAAATCCACCAAGAACGTGAATTCGGTTTGGGACAATTCGCGACTTACAAGAAGTTCTAAAGGTTGCAAAAGGTCCCTGGGATTGTTCTGAAGCTGTGAGGATCATTACTCTGCTTCAACACCCCCAGAAATATCTCATATTCGCCCAGGTAAGTCCTTCTGAAAATCTCTTCGATCTGAACAATATAGGCATCCTCATTGAAATTTGATTGCATAATCTTGCCTGTTTTAATGCCATGAACGTTTCTGGATGACTGGTTTGCTGTTTTCATGCTTCGTTTGTGTGTCGCCATTAACGCCGTTTTGAGCTATTAGGGTTTCAGTTTAGGGCTTTTCTGTAGGAGTTAAATTAGGGCTAATTGATGGTATATCTGAGTTCGCGTGGTTGGTACGAGGGTAACCATGGGGTCGCGAAATATTTATGTGAACATATGGGCTATTCGCTATTATGGAAGTAAGTTAGCTACGAGTGCGTTCATATCCAATTCGTAGCTAAAAACGCAGGTTTGTTGCAGGTCTGGTCGAGGAAGACGATAACGTGTCATAGCGTAATAGGTGCGTTTGAATCTCGCGCCAATTTCCATGCGTGTGCGCTTAGATCTGATATTATGTAATAGGCGCGTATAGTAAACAACTAACCACGTTAGTTGAAGTGGTAACGCGCGTTGTGCATAACCCAGGGGTCCAGGGTTCGATCCCTGGCCCTTTTCCCTATTATTTTTCTGAATGTTTCTTTGTATTCCAATGCGCGTATCATCATGGCTTCCACCATAAACCCTCAAGATCTCACCCTAGAATCTCCACTAACCAGATCTGACGCCTCTCATTCTGTGACCATACCATACACCCTAATTAGAACCACACTGAATAAAACCTTAATAAAAACTTAATAAAAATCTAATTAATTTGTTTTCTTGAAATTAAAATATTAGTTTTGATAATTATATTAAAATTATTTTATTTATAGAATAAGAATATGACATTTCTATTAAATATTTTTAATTTGTTATTTGCGCCGATTAAATCGATTAATCGCTGTGGTTAACAATAAAAATAATTAAAGTACCATTTTAATTAAAATAAAATCCAACTAAATTCGATTAAATGGCTGCAATCATCTTATTGATTGTGGTGATTAATCTTGCCTTATTGTTTAATTTAATTTGTTATTATTTGTAATCGTGTTAATCGATTATGAGAGGTAACGATATAAAACGCCAATTAATAAATAGGTAAAATACAAATAAGTGGTTATTAGTGATAATCGAATTAATCGGTTTGAATTGGTAACAATGCAAATCCTTAATCTTTTAACTATGGTGATCAAACCTATTGATCATTGCGGTTAATTGTGCCAAATCAGGGTTGTACGCCCAAACCCTAATAATTCTAAAATCCATTCAAATTACAAGACAAAACAAACTGCGATAGGCTAACTAAAAAGCCTCTAAAAAACCCATATCAAATCAAATTTAAACTCTAAATGGCGTACAACCCTTCCCGAACTACGTAGACTCTGATCCTCCCTAAGGAGGTACGTAGGCACTTGGAAACAAGGCGAGTCCCCCTCTTCAAAATCTCAATCATGTCCTAAAATTCTGTTTGCCACATTTCTCCTTAATTCCTGCCATGCAACCCTGATCTTTGACTGTTAGCCTTTAGGAAAGGGCTGAGGGTGCCTCATACCTTCCCTCAGCCTGATTATAATAACTTACCCTCAATCTCTTATCTGCGTAGGGTTCCTATTCGCCCTTCAGAATAGGTGGCGACTCGAAAGCTGAAATTTTTAGGCAGGTTGCTACACCCGAATACAATAAAATCCAAGAATAATAATCCGGAACCCCCTACTGAGTATGCCTAACCCTAACGCCCTGGGACCTCCTCTGCCTCCTATATGTCGCCGCACCGGCCGCATCTACGACCATCCTCTCCACCACGGCAACTGCCTCAGAACCGCCCTGATCAATGATACCTCGCTCCAACGCGTCCCGCCCAAGTATCTCTATCCGCTGGCATATCGGCAAGAGATAAATGGCATGGTCATCCTCGGCCTGCTGGTTCTCCAGGATCTCCTCGTATGTTGGCCTAGGAGCTCCGGAGCGTCGGGTGTCATCAGAGGATGTGACACCCGATAGAACCATGTCACGTACCCCTCTACACAATGCCACTCCTGGGTGGCCTGCATGCGACGATACTCCTCTGGGACCAAATGATGCTCCCAGTCCGCAAATATGGCAGTGAGCTCCACTCGGGTAACTGTGTCTGGAGCAGCCTCAAATGGTGACCTCGGTATCATCTGCACATGTCCAAACTGCCGCATACACTGCTTCGGCAGATACCTCACCATGGAGTTGGCCCCGCATGCCACCCAACTAGAGTATAACGCGATGGGGTCAAATGGGACAACAACAGTGTACTCACTGAATGGCGTCCAACGAATGTCATCGTGAGCTGTGCGGTCGAGGTACCTGCGATATGGTCCTACTGTGTTGTTCCCCCTTTTGAAGAACGTATCGGGCGGCCTTGGGCATGGCGTCATCGTACGTAGGATCAATGGCGAAGCCGTGGATATGGGGGAAGTAGGACATGATCCAGCCCTGAAAGACAAACAGGATAATGTATTAAAAATAAATACGAACCCTAAATAAATGTGAAACAAATCAAATGAAACGTACCATCAAGAGTGTGGCAGATCCAGTCAACTGCCTGGTCCTCCAGTTCCAAGCTTCATTCAGTTTCTGGTATAGGTATACCAGAATAACTGACCCCTAGTTCCACTGGTGAATGGTAGTCAAGTCTATGAAGTAGCGGAGGTAGTCACGTCGACGTATGTTGCACTCTTATCCACAAAGAGTGTAGTGCCTACCAAAACCATGAACCAGCATCGGAGAGCGCAGGCACAGTGATACTCCGTAAATAGGTCGTTACCCGCATCATCAGAATCGGCCGCCGCCACCAAGTGGTGCTCATATAGCTCTCTCAAGGTGGAGAACCGGATATGAGCCCCATTTGTCGTCCGACACTCAAAATCAGCCATATTTGGGTCTATACCCAGATTGATCCCCATCCACTTGATCGCATCGATCCTCTGGATCCAGGAATAGTTCAGCAACATCCCCCTAATTAGCAAGGGGAGAAGACAATGCACATCGTGCAAGGTGGTCGTCAACTCCCCAACCGGTAAGTGGAAAAAAGACGTCTCCCTATGCCACCGCTCCATAAAAGCCCCCTGCATGTCGTGGCTGATGGTGGTATACCCGGTCATGCACAACTCACCTAGCCTGGAAGCTGTCACCACATCATTAAACCACTACACCTCTGGTTTAAAGAGAACAAAAATCTTCCGCGCGTGGTTCACCATTTTTAAAGAGAACAAACATTGTTAATTAGACCGTTAAGAAAATGTGAATAAAAAGCTAAATAAAAAACGGTTAAATAATAAAGTCGGATAAATTATAAAAAAAATACCTCTCCCTCCTAGACACGTCGAGCGACGTGCTCGTGGTAGGAAATCAGCACGGAAGTGTCCCTAGGCCCTCCCGGGTAGCCCTACTCCTCCCCGCGTGGAGGATCAGCATCAGGTATCTCCTGCTCCGCCTCCTGGTATCTCACCTCCTCCTCCTCCTCCCGTACCTCCTCCTGACGGGAAGAAGATACCCGAGCCAGCCGACTCCTCGATCCAGACGAGGAACCAGGCTCATCTGTCTAGACGGGTGCTCGTACTCTACCCCGTCCTGCGTCGATGCCAGTTGTGCCGCCCGCTCGCGTCTAGCCGATGTTGTCTGTGTCTCTCTCCCCTTTCTAATTCTAGCTAGGTTGCCTGCTGATCGGTCACCATTTCTACTTAATTTCGTCATAAATTCGACATAAGATCGTCATACTTGGTAACACTTTGTGGTTGTTTTCAAGAGTTTTTCGTTGATTCCTTTAATATTAGTTAATTGCTTGCATTATGTTTTTGTTCCCTTTATCATGTCTTTTTAGATGATTTTGATCTCTCTACTTGGTGGTTGTAGGTTAATTCTGGATCAGATGAAAATTGCACAAGTGTTGGTGTAAAAGAAGCTGAAAAATCGTGACATGCGTGTAGTATTTTGATCATAACTGGAGCTTCGTAACTCGGAATGACGCGGTTCCGGTGGCAAAATTTCGCTAATGAAAAGGGCTACAACTTTGATTTTGAAGTCAAAACCAAAAGAGGCAGAGACGGACACGGTCAGACCGTGTCAAGTGACACGGCCGTGTCAGCTGTGCGGACAAAATTTCTGAATTTTGGTTTTTTCCAATTTTTAAAGTTCCAGGGGCAGTTTGGGTATTATGGCTGAGATCTGAAAACCTAGAGGGATTAAAAGAAGATTGAAAGACAAGGAGAAGAGACTTTTGATTGTACGAAAGAATTCCAGAAGAGAGCAAGATAGCGTTATCAAGGTTGTGGAAGACGAAGAGATTCAACGGTGGAAACCATTGAAGATCAGAGTTCTCCTAATCTTTTGTAAATGTCTAAACTTTCTGATTTTGGTTTCTTGAATATTATGAGAGGCTAAACCCCCCAATGCCAGGGGGTGTCCCTGATTTGCATTGTAATGACTCTGAATATCGTTGTTCTTTAATCAAGCTTTCATATTTTGCAATTTAATTGTTTAATGTTTTTATTGCTTTCTTTGTCGGCAAAACAAGATTGATCCACGGTTAACAATTTGTAGGACTACGGTTGTTAAGGTTTTTAAACAATTAAATCTTATTGTTATCACCTAGGCCTAGGGATACCGTAAGGTTATTTGAAAAATTCTTGATTATTTACATCTTTGGTTCACAAACCTTTGTTTCTAAGGACTTAGGCATTAGGATTGCAAACCAAAAGGTTTTCACTAAGGACTTAGGAAAACACCCTTAAGAACAAATAGTTGCATCATATGAACTTGTTAAAGAGATCTTATTACAGAGTCATTAGAAGGCTGATCATACACCTACCTTGGCATTACTCTAAATTTATACACAAAAGCTATTTTACTTTCAGCTATTTATTTGAATTTTATTATTCCAATATAAAAACCCCATATGCTCTTTTGTTTAATTGACTGTTTACAATAATTTATCTTTCCTACGCAATCCTCGTGATCGATACTTGGGGTAAAACCCATTATTACTACATCGGTGAAAATAGTACACTTGCTATTTTTCCGATCAAGTTTTTGGCTGAACTTAATCTCTCGAGGTACTTTGGAAGTGGACATAGCCGAAAGTGTCGGACGCAACTTGAAGAACTGGACTGAGAAGGTAATTGGTGAAATCGAGCCGGAAAGGAAAGTCACATGACATAAAGGGTGTGTTGAAGCTGCAAACTTAGCCTACATGGTGAGGAACATAAAATGCCAAACATATGTAAAGATCATCATGAGAGTGAAATCAGGTATGACTTTATCTCTCTAATTTTGCGTTTGTCCTACCGACACAGTACAATTATGAAATCACACACTGAGGCACTTGTTTGTTCTCCCCAGAGCCTTTATGTCCTTCATTTATTTTTGTTTTATCCCTCGTTAAACCCGTTGAGCCATCCCCCCTTGTTTGTTAAACCCACACATGTCATCCTTAACCATAATTCTATCATTTTTGTTTGGCACTTGTGTAATTATTGTTTCTTTTGAACTTGTGTGAAATTGTAAGTTTGGGGTGGTGCTTAAGAAAATAAAGGGCAAGTGATATATGAAAAAAAAAAGAAAAGTGTGTAAAGCACAAGAAAAAAAAAAGAAAAAAATAGTTTGAAACACTTGCCTAAAAAGATTTGAAAGACTCGAACGATGTTGATTACCCGGTAATTAGGTAAAAAGGAGAGTCTAAGAAGAAACCCCCTCACACAAAATCAAACACAAAGACAAGAAAAATAACATAAGTGCTAGTTCATAAACCATTTGCATATCAATCTCTTGTTTATCCTTCCTTTCACCTCAGCCCCGTTACAACCTAAAAAGTCCTCAAAAGTGTGTGAATTCTTTTTGTGTAGTGAAAGTAGGATGCATGCAAAGTCAAGGGTTGATATTGCATATCGTGATGTTGAGCGAAAAGCACTCTAACCCCGAGAGACAATGTGAGAAGTGTGAAAAGTTTGCAGGTGAAATACACTCTGTTGTGAAGTGTGATGGACAACAAGGTTCGATAAGTCCAAAAGCTTAATCAAGAAAGGGAAGTAAGTTGCGAAAGACATCGACTATGTTGTGGAAAAGAAAAGTTTAAGGTGACCTCGATTTGATCTCTTGCATCACTTGAGGACCAGCAATGAGATAAGTTTGGGGTTGTGATCGGTCACCATTTCTACTTAATTTCGTCATAAATTCGGCATAAGATCGTCATACTTGGTAACACTTTGTGGTTGTTTTCAAGAGTTTTTCGTTGATTCCTTTAATATTAGTTAATTGCTTGCATTATGTTTTTGTTCCCTTTATCATGTCTTTTTAGATGCTTTTGATCTCTCTACTTGGTGGTTGTAGGTTAATTCTGGATCAGATGGAAATTGCACAAGTGTTGGTGTAAAAGAAGCTGAAAATCGTGACATGCGTGTAGTATTTTGATCATAACTGGAGCATCGTAACTCGGAATGACGCGGTTCCGGTGGCAAAATTTCGCTAATGAAAAGGGCTACAACTTTGATTTTGAAGTCAAAACCAAAAGAGGCAGAGACGGACACGGTCAGACCGTGTCAAGTGACACGGCCGTGTCAGCTGTGCGGACAGAATTTCTGAATTTTGGTTTTTTCCAATTTTTAAAGTTCCAGGGGCAGTTTGGGTATTATGGCTGAGATCTGAAAACCTAGAGGGATTAAAAGAAGATTGAAAGACAAGGAGAAGAGACTTTTGATCGTACGAAAGAATTCCAGAAGAGAGCAAGATAGCGTTATCAAGGTTGTGGAAGACGAAGAGATTCAACGGTGGAAACCATTGAAGATCAGAGTTCTCCTAATCTTTTGTAAATGTCTAAACTTTCTGATTTTGGTTTCTTGAATATTATGAGAGGCTAAACCCCCCAATGCCAGGGGGGTGTCCCTGATTTGCATTGTAATGACTCTGAATATCGTTGTTCTTTAATCAAGCTTTCATATTTTGCAATTTAATTGTTTAATGTTTTTATTGCTTTCTTTGTCGGCAAAACAAGATTGATCCACGGTTAACAATTTGTAGGACTACGGTTGTTAAGGTTTTTAAACAATTAAATCTTATTGTTATCACCTAGGCCTAGGGATACCGTAAGGTTATTTGAAAAATTCTTGATTATTTACATCTTTGGTTCACAAACCTTTGTTTCTAAGGACTTAGGCATTATGATTGCAAACCAAAAGGTTTTCACTAAGGACTTAGGAAAACACCCTTAAGAACAAATAGTTGCATCATATGAACTTGTTAAAGAGATCTTATTACAGAGTCATTAGAAGGCTGATCATACACCTACCTTGGCATTACTCTAGATTTATACACAAAAGCTATTTTACTTTCAGCTTATTTATTTGAATTTTATTATTCCAATATAAAAACCCCATATGCTCTTTTGTTTAATTGACTGTTTACAATAATTTATCTTTCCTACGCAATCCTCGTGATCGATACTTGGGGTAAAACCCATTATTACTACATCGGTGAAAATAGTACACTTGCTATTTTTCCGATCAAGTTTTTGGCGCCGTTGCCGGGGATTGCCAAAATATAAGTTATTATTCAGTCAATTAAAATTTTATTGCTCTGCAATTAAAATTTTATTTCTTTTGCAAAAATTTGATTTTTATTTACTTATTTATTTTTATTGATTACTCCCAACTAATAACTGTCTAACCTTGTATGCGAGGTAAGTCCTCAGCTAAACTTCTTTTTGACGCAGAACCCGAAAGATTATTGCGAGCACGACTCCGAGAAATTAAGCGGAAAAGACTGGCATCGAAAGAAGAATCACCTGTAGTTTCAGAATCAGAAGACGAAGAAGTAATATTTATTCAGTCCGAGCAGTCAGATTCTGAGCCTGAAACTATGGCAGCTGATCCACCTCCTCCAGAGAGACTTTTAGGTGATTATGGAAGGGCTAATGCACCGCTTGGAAGAATGACCATAGTAAATCAACCGGTTAACGTGGCACACTTCCAACTACATCCTTCCACTATCCGTCAGTTAGAAAGCAAGCCCTTTGCTGGAAGAATCAATGAAGATGCAAATAAGCATTTACAGAGATTCCTCACCACAACAACATCATTAAAAATAGAAGGCCATTCTGAAGAAGCCAAGAGACTTGTGATGTTCCCATTTACTTTATCCGAAGATGCAGAAGAATGGTTTTACTCACTTCCAGCTGGAAGCATCACAACATGGCAGCAGATGGAAACCGCCTTCTTCAATGAGTATTTCCCTGCTTCAGTCTTCATTCGAAAAAGATATGATATCGTGAATTTTAAGCAGAAAGAAGGGGAATCGCTGGGAGATGCATATAAAAGGTTCAAGAGGTGTTTGGTGGCTTGTCCTACTCATAACATGGACCCAACCGAACAAATGCATACTTTTGTTAATGGTCTCCGACTTAAGACTAAACAGCTTATCGATACTGCCGCCGGTGGCTCAACAAATTTTTCAACAGCCACTGGTATCAAGAGAATCATAGAAGCTATTGCCGCTAATGAGCACATTGAGTTATATGACCGTGCAATGAGTCAACCGGAAGGTAAAATTGATTTGAAGCTTGCTGATCAGGTAGTTAAAATGGAAGAACAAATTGCGGTTGAAGTAGAAAAAAGATTGAAAAAGATGAATATTAGTGAACAGAAAGTAGCACAAGTTGAGCCAGTCGCCTCAGTTGTTTGTGAAATATGTAGTGGACCGCATTTTGCGATGCATTGTGTGGCAACGCAAGAACAGGTGGAGCAGATTCATATGTTGAGGCAAAATAATCCATATGCCAATACATATAATCCAGGTTGGAAAAATCATCCTAATTTCGCATGGAAAGACCAACAAGGAAACTTTCAAAAGCAAGGATCAACTCAACAACAACCTCCATATCAGCAACAATTCCAACACTATCCACAACAGTTCCAAACTCAAGGGCAACAACAGGTACAAAAAAAGCAGATTGGGAGATCGCTATTGAAATAATGGCAGCTCAAAATTCTCAGTTTCAAGAAGAGACAAGAACCAACCTCAGGAACACCACAGCTTCAATCAAAAATCTAGAAGTTCAAATGGGTCAAATAGCACATCATCTAACTCTACAGGCACAAGGTACCCTTCCAAGCTCAACTGTGAAAAATCCGAAAGACGAAGAGAAGATTAATGCTGTTACTACAAGGAGTAAGAAAGTGGCAGAATCAGAAAAAGAAGAAGAGGAAATGGATGATCCCTTGGTGATTGAGGTAGATTTGGAGATAAGAGAGAATGTGAAAGAGCCCGAAATTGTGATACCACCGGTTAAGCAACTTGAAGAGAAAAATAAGCAAAATGCTAAACCGACAATCAAGCTACCTTTTCCTTCTAGAGTGACAAAGAAGAATTCAACAGAAAAGGATTTTGAGAAGTTTGCAGCTTTGTTTAAAAAGCTAGAAGTCAATCTCCCCTTCTTTGAAGCACTTGAGCACATGCCGTTGTATAAGAAATTTATGAAGGAGGTGATTGCTAAAAAGAGACCCGTGGGAGGAGAACCAGAAATTGCAACTGAAAAGTGTGGTATAGTCTCGCCAGCAAGGAAGATCCCCATCAAGAAGAAAGATCCTGGAGCAGTGGCGATACCATGCACAATCAAGAACAAAATGTTTAAAAAGGTACTCATTGATTCTGGTTCTAGTGTGAGTTTAATGCCACTATCTATCTTCAAAAAGCTTGAATTGGGAAAAATAAGCGAAAGTGAGACAAAATTAAAGTTCGCTGATCACACCATCAAGAAATCTCATGGGGTAGCTGAAGATGTACTGGTGGAGATTGATAAGTTTGTATTCCCTGTTGACTTCCACATCATGGACATTCCTGAAGATGAAGAAACTCCTATCCTTCTTGGGAGACCCTTTTTGTTAACAAGTCGTTGCAACTTTGACATTGAGAAAGGGACACTAACGGTGAAATCATTTGATGAAGAAGTAACCTTGAAGATGTTAGAAGTCAAGAAACAAAGTGCAGGTGTACATGATCAAGCTTCTGTTGGTATGATCGAAAGTGAGGGAGAAGACAAAAGTCCTAAACACCTCCAAGAAAAAGTTTCAAGCATAGCCTCTAGGGTGGAACCAAATTATGTAACTATCAAAAGTCCTAAGAAGGCTAAGGAAGTCAAGAAGAATGTGGGAAGTCAATTGAAGAGAAAAGTTGTCCATGCTTTTCATCTTCATGAGTTCGTGGTTGCAGAAGTGGCAAGCAACAAGGTTTGGAAAAGGAAATATCCTCCATAATAAAGGGTAATGGACCGTCGAGCCATGCGACGTTAAACGAAGCGCTCTGTGGGAGGCAACCCACGGTTTTAATAATTAATTTCTCTATTTGTTTGTTTTATTTTCAGGAAATAAAAGAGGAAATCTCTAGTGAAAGCTCGGAAGTTATCATTGGAGTGCAATACCCTCTGTAAGTAACCTCTCCAAGGCTTGTTCTAAAACATTGAGGCCAATGTTTAGTTCAAGTGTGGGAGGGGTTCTTTGCATTTGCTTTTAGTTGTTTTCCATTTTTGTTTTGTTTGTGTGTTGTGTTGACATTGTGTTATAGATTGAGTGATGGATGCCAAATGAATGATGATTGGTAGTTATTGGATGAAAGGTGCAACCTGAACTTAATCTCTCGAGGTACTTTGGAAGTGGACATAGCCGAAAGTGTCGGACGCAACTTGAAGAACTGGACTGAGAAGGTAATTGGTGAAATCGAGCCGGAAAGGAAAGTCACATGACATAAAGGGTGTGTTGAAGCTGCAAACTTAGCCTACATGGTGAGGAACATAAAATGCCAAACATATGTAAAGATCATCATGAGAGTGAAATCAGGTATGACTTTATCTCTCTAATTTTGCGTTTGTCCTACCGACACAGTACAATTATGAAATCACACACTGAGGCACTTGTTTGTTCTCCCTAGAGCCTTTATGTCCTTCATTTATTTTTGTTTTATCCCTCGTTAAACCCGTTGAGCCATCCCCCCTTGTTTGTTAAACCCACACATGTCATCCTTAACCATAATTCTATCATTTTTGTTTGGCACTTGTGTAATTATTGTTTCTTTTGACCTTGTGTGAAATTGTAAGTTTGGGGTGATGCTTAAGAAAATAAAGGGCAAGTGATATATGAAAAAAAAAAAAGTGTGTAAAGCACAAGAAAAAAAAAAGAAAAAAATAGTTTGAAACACTTGCCTAAAAAGATTTGAAAGACTCGAACGATGTTGATTACCCGGTAATTAGGTAAAAAGGAGAGTCTAAGAAGAAACCCCCTCACACAAAATCGAACACAAAGACAAGAAAAATAACATAAGTGCTAGTTCATAAACCATTTGCATATCAATCTCTTGTTTATCCTTCCTTTCACCTTAGCCCCGTTACAACCTAAAAAGTCCTCAAAAGTGTGTGAATTCTTTTTGTGTAGTGAAAGTAGGATGCATGCAAAGTCAAGGGTTGATATTACATATCGTGATGTTGAGCGAAAAGCACTCTAACCCCGAGAGACAATGTGAGAAGTGTGAAAAGTTTGCAGGTGAAATACACTCTGTTGTGAAGTGTGATAGACAACAAGGTTCGATAAGTCCAAAAGCTTAATCAAGAAAGGGAAGTAAGTTGCGAAAGACATCGACTATGTTGTGGAAAAGAAAAGTTTAAGGTGACCTCGATTTGATCTCTTGCATCACTTGAGGACCAGCAATGAGATAAGTTTGGGGTTGTGATCGGTCACCATTTCTACTTAATTTCGTCATAAATTCGGCATAAGATCGTCATACTTGGTAACACTTTGTGGTTGTTTTCAAGAGTTTTTCGTTGATTCCTTTAATATTAGTTAATTGCTTGCATTATGTTTTTGTTCCCTTTATCATGTATTTTTAGATGCTTTTGATCTCTCTACTTGGTGGTTGTAGGTTAATTCTGGATCAGATGGAAATTGCACAAGTGTTGGTGTAAAAGAAGCTGAAAATCGTGACATGCGTGTAGTATTTTGATCATAACTGGAGCTTCGTAACTCGGAATGACGCGGTTCCGGTGGCAAAATTTCGCTAATGAAAAGGGCTACAACTTTGATTTTGAAGTCAAAACCAAAAGAGGCAGAGACGGACACGGTCAGACCGTGTCAAGTGACACGGCCGTGTCAGCTGTGCGGACAGAATTTCTGAATTTTGGTTTTTTCCAATTTTTAAAGTTCCAGGGGCAGTTTGGGTATTATGGCTGAGATCTGAAAACCTAGAGGGATTAAAAGAAGATTGAAAGACAAGGAGAAGAGACTTTTGATCGTACGAAAGAATTCCAGAAGAGAGCAAGATAGCGTTATCAAGGTTGTGGAAGACGAAGAGATTCAACGGTGGAAACCATTGAAGATCAGAGTTCTCCTAATCTTTTGTAAATGTCTAAACTTTCTGATTTTGGTTTCTTGAATATTATGAGAGGCTAAACCCCCCAATGCCAGGGGGGTGTCCCTGATTTGCATTGTAATGACTCTGAATATCGTTGTTCTTTAATCAAGCTTTCATATTTTGCAATTTAATTGTTTAATGTTTTTATTGCTTTCTTTGTCGGCAAAACAAGATTGATCCACGGTTAACAATTTGTAGGACTACGGTTGTTAAGGTTTTTAAACAATTAAATCTTATTGTTATCACCTAGGCCTAGGGATACCGTAAGGTTATTTGAAAAATTCTTGATTATTTACATCTTTGGTTCACAAACCTTTGTTTCTAAGGACTTAGGCATTAGGATTGCAAACCAAAAGGTTTTCACTAAGGACTTAGGAAAACACCCTTAAGAACAAATAGTTGCATCATATGAACTTGTTAAAGAGATCTTATTACAGAGTCATTAGAAGGCTGATCATACACCTACCTTGGCATTACTCTAGATTTATACACAAAAGCTATTTTACTTTCAGCTTATTTATTTGAATTTTATTATTCCAATATAAAAACCCCATATGCTCTTTTGTTTAATTGACTGTTTACAATAATTTATCTTTCCTACGCAATCCTCGTGATCGATACTTGGGGTAAAACCCATTATTACTACATCGGTGAAAATAGTACACTTGCTATTTTTCCGATCACCTGCCATTTTCCTGAAGCAATTGAATCCATAAGCGAACAGGTTAGAAGGTGAAACAATCAAGAAAAAAACTTTTGGGTCAACTTCGGAAGTGCATTTCTGAAACTGGTCAGGGAGGTGTTTTCGGAAATGCACTTCCGAAAGCACCTGCAACTCCATTTTTGCAGAAAACCCATTTCTTCCCCTAAATGCTTCAAAATCAGATTTTTCCTATCTAAACAACCCAAGTGACTAATAATAACTTAACCCTATATCATTTTGCTAATTTCTATCAACCCTAATATGAATTTGAATGTTACAATATAAGGTTGTGAGAACTTACAATTTGGAAGCTTTGAATGTAGCCTTTGAGTAGTCTTTGAAGGTTGTAGAGCAACGTTGGAGACTCAACTTTGTGTAGTAGGAACCACAAATGGGAAGATTTTTGAAACTTTTTGAGTTTTAGGGTAAAATGGAAATGGGGGAAGGCTGTTTTGTTTAAACAGCAGAACGCGCATTTTTTCGGAAATGCATGTCTCAAATGTTGTTTTCAAAAATGTATTTCCGAAATTTATTTTTTACGTAAAAAAAAGGTGATTTCGGAAATGCATCTCCAAAATCAGTCTTTTTTAACCTTCCGAAATGCATTTCCGAAGTAAAGGGGAAATTACGGGATTTTAGCGAGGGTGACCAAGAAAAGAGGGGGGTCAATAAAGAAATTCTCAAAGAGAAACCCTAGGTGAACAAAGTATTGTCCGCCCCACTCAATCTCTCCCTGTTCCATTTTTCACGCAAAAAGAAGAAGAACAATACTCTTCGCTTTCTCTCTCAAAATTACTTCACGATTCAAAGTCCTCCAACCTCTATTCTTGTTATCTCTCAATGAAATCCCAACAAGAGTGAACTGTCTCTCTTTTCATGCTAAAAATCTCATTCTCCTCTCTGCTCAAGCTATTCTCTCAACCATTTGCATGGCGGTGATAATGTCTATTGCTACGATCCGTGATGAGAAGCGAAGTTGAGTTGTTGTTGATCATTTTTTTGATATTGTGCATCAATGATGATGATGTTGTCGCTTTGCAGGTCGCCAAATGATGACGATACGTTGAGTTAAAGATTGTTGTTCGAAGGTGATGAACAAGTGGATGCAGAATTGAATTTGAAACTGATGTGTGATCGTTGATGAATCTGAATCGGTCGAGCTTAGTGTGCGTTGCTGAATCGTCAAGGAATGAAGGTGAGGTCACGGTGAAGGAATTTGTTGAATCGACGGTTTTGCGGTGATGTTGAAGTAGGAGCTGGCGAAGAGGACGCGTTGTTTGCTGAATGTTATTGTTCGAATCTGTAATATAAGAAAATTAATGGTTGTGGAAAAGTCAAAAACACCCTTATTTAGCTTTTTGCCACCACATTAAAATTGTGGTTTTTTGGTTTTTGCACCAAAAAGTTCTTAATTTTATTATTAAAATAATACAACTCTTATATTTTATTAAACTTATCAAATCTCTCTCCATTCTCTATTTTTTTATCTTTCATCACTTTCTCACTTCTTTCTTCCACAAAGAATATTTTATTATTGATATATATTTTTTATATACGAAAAATGATATTCATGATCGAAATATTTTTTAGTCAAAAGTGATATACAGGAAAAATTTATTAAAAAAATCTATTATTGATCTAAATATTTTTATATACGAAAATTTAATATTGATCCAAATATTTTTGTAAATGATACCTAAATAAAAATAATATTTGTATACGGAAAAATTATATTACTTACGAAAATTGGTATTTATGATCTAAATATTTTTTATTTAAAAATGATATACAGAAAAAAAATCTACTATTGATCTAAATATTTTTATATACGAAATTTACTATTGATCCAAATATCTATAATATAAGAAAATTAATGGTTGTGGAAAAGTCAAAAACACCCTTATTTAGCTTTTTGCCACCACATTAAAATTGTGGTTTATTGGTCTTTGCACCAAAAAGTTCTTAATTTTATTATTAAAATAATACAACTCTTATATTTTATTAAACTTATCAAATCTCTCTCCATTCTCTATTTTTTTATCTTTCATCACTTTCTCACTTCTTTCTTCCACAAAAAATATTTTATTATTGATATATATTTTTTATATACGAAAAATGATATTCATGATCGAAATATTTTTTAGTCAAAAATGATATACAGGAAAAATTTATTAAAAAAATCTATTATTGATCTAAATATTTTTATATACGAAAATTTAATATTGATCCAAATATTTTTGTAAATGATACCTAAATAAAAATAATATTTGTATACGAAAAAATTATATTACTTACGAAAATTGGTATTTATGATCTAAATATTTTTTATTTAAAAATGATATACAGAAAAAAATCTACTATTGATCTAAATATTTTTATATACGAAATTTACTATTGATCCAAATATCTATAATATAAGAAAATTAATGGTTGTGGAAAAGTCAAAAACACCCTTATTTAGCTTTTTGCCACCACATTAAAATTGTGGTTTTTTGGTCTTTGCACCAAAAAGTTCTTAATTTTATTATTAAAATAATACAACTCTTATATTTTATTAAACTTATCAAATCTCTCTCCATTCTCTATTTTTTTATCTTTCATCACTTTCTCACTTCTTTCTTCCACAAAAAATATTTTATTATTGATATATATTTTTTATATACGAAAAATGATATTCATGATCGAAATATTTTTTAGTCAAAAATGATATACAGGAAAAATTTATTAAAAAAATCTATTATTGATCTAAATATTTTTATATACGAAAATTTAATATTGATCCAAATATTTTTGTAAATGATACCTAAATAAAAATAATATTTGTATACGGAAAAATTATATTACTTACGAAAATTGGTATTTATGATCTAAATATTTTTTATTTAAAAATGATATACAGAAAAAAAATCTACTATTGATCTAAATATTTTTATATACGAAATTTACTATTGATCCAAATATTTTTGTAAATGATACCTAAACAAAAATGAAGTTTGTATACGAGAAAAAAATCTATTATTGATCTAAATATTTTTATTTACGAAAAATGTTATTTATGATTCAAATATTTTTTATCCAAAATATGGAATAGGCCAAAAAATCTATTATTTTCTAAATATTTTTATATAGGAAAATGTGATATTGATACAAATATTTTTGTAAATGACACATAAACAAAAATAATATTTGTATTTGGAAAAAAATCTATTATTTACGAAAAATGGTATTTATGATCCAAATATTTTTATTCTATAATGGTATACGGGAAAATAATTTACTATTGACCTAAATATTTTTATATACGAAATTTACTATTGATTCAAATATTTTTGTAAATGATACCTAAACAAAAATGAGGCTTGTATACGGGGAAGAAAATCTATTATTGATCTAAATATTTTTATATACGATAAATGATATTTATGATCAAATATTTTTGATCCAAAAATTGTATAAGGAAAAAAATATATTATTGATCTAAATATTTTAATTTACGAAAATTTAATATTGATCCAAATAATTTTGTAAATGATACCTAAAAAAAATAATATTTGTATATGGAAATAAATCTATTATTTACGAAAAATGGTATTTATGACTCAAATATTTTTTATTCAAAAATGGTATACGGGAAAAAATTTATTATTGATCTAAATATTTTTATATACGAAATTTACTATTGATCCAAATATTTTTGTAAATGATACATAAACAAAAATGAAGTTTGTATACGGACAAAAAAATCTATTATTAATCTAAATATTTTTATATACGAGAAATAGTATTTATGATTAAATATTTTTAATCCAAAAATGGTATACGGGAGAAAATCTATTATTGATCTAAATATTTTTATATACGAAATAATCAATTAATTATCTAACTTTTTTCTATTTTTTTAAACATTTTTATTTAAAATAAATTATGTATCCAAATTTGTCTAACTGAACAATATTGAATATTAACGGAAACCTGAAGTTACTGATTAAAATATTTTTTTATTAACAAGAACATGAAGTTACTTATCACAATATATATATTGAATATTAACGGGAACATGAAGTTACTTATCATAATATTGAATATTAACGGGAACATGAAGTTACCGATCACAATATTGAATATTAACGGGAACCTAAGTTACTGATTAAAATATTTTTTATTAACAGGGACATGAAGTTACTGATCACAATATTGAATATTAACGGAAACTTGAAGTTACTGATTAAAATATTGAATATTAACGGAAACATGAAGTTACTGATCACAGTATTGAATATTAACGGGAACCTAAAGTTGCTGATTAAAATATTGAATATTAAGGGAACATGAAGTTACTGATCAAAATAGTGAATATTAACGGGAACATGAAGTTACTGATCAGAATATTAAATATTAACGGGAACCGAAAGTTACTGATTCAAATATTGAATATTAACGGGAACATGAAGTTACTGATCACAATATTAAATATTAACGGGAACATGAAGTTACTGATCACAATATTGAATATTAACGTGAACTTGAAGTTACTGACTAAAATATTTAATATTAATATGAAGACGAAGTTATTGATCAAAATATTGAATATTAACGGAAATATGAAGTCACTGATCAAAATATTTTGAAATTAACGGGAACGAAGTTACTGAGCAAAATATTAAATATTAATGGGAGCATGAAGTTACTGATCAAAATATTGATTATTAACGGAACGTGAAGTTACAAAAGGCTATTTAGACACAATTTAATTTTGGTGATTTCAATTTTGTTCCTTATTTTTTTTAGACACAATTTAATGTTAATTGTTCTTATTTTTTCCACAAAATGTTCATTACTTTTAATTTAATTTTTTTCTATTAAAAAATATATATGTGAATCAAATGCGCGTCTCGTACCAGAACCCGTGCGAACGCACGGGTTTGTTACTAGTTTGTTGTTAAAGGTGGATTGGTGAGCTGAATTAGATCTGTGAGGATGAAGATTAAAAGTTGTTGTTGTGTTTTTGCGGTGATGATTTGTTAGTGATGAAGAAGGTTTTGTGAATCGGTTTATTGCAAGTTTATGGAAGATTAAAGATATGCTTGCAGTTTAATTGATGGAGGATTATGGAGAATTTGAGCAGAATTTTGAGTTTATGAATTTGGAGGAGAGTTTGAATTTAAATTTGGCAGAGTAACTCTGCATTTTTCTCCTCCTCTTTTTCTGTGTGATTGCAGGTGTTTATATAGGTGAAGATTGGTGAGAAATGTGTGATCATTTGAGAGGGAAAATTGTAAACAGAATTTGGAGTTTGAGAGGGAAAATTGTAAACAGATATTGGAGTTTAAGAGGGAATTTTTGAATAAGCAATCTGGGTGACTTTGTTTTTGATGATCCCAGTGAAGTTATGAAATTGAATGTGGATCCTTGATAACAAGATTTGAATGGTTAAGATTGATTTAGTTTTTAAAGTGTGATGAAGTTAAAAATGAAAACTTCGAGATGGAATCATTCTCTTGTCAAAACCGTGCAATGCCTTGGTTCAAGTGGGGTCCCAACTACTTCTTCTTCATGGCTTCAAAAATCTTGTAAAAAAAAGACTTGGACCAAAGATTACTAATGGGCCTGAATTCTTGATATGGACTCCTCTTGAATTGGACCCTCCCTTTTTTAATACACCCCCTACTAAGAACTAAAAAAAAATGACAAAATAAAACTTGATTTTAAATTTTAATAAGAAATTCAATCTGAAATTAAATTGAATTAAAAATTTAAATTTAAATCAAAAGGTTCATAAAATCGAACAAAAATGCATCAAGAGGAATAAACATATCTTCTTTCTATTCTTTCAAATGAAATGTAAATAAGCACGTAAAAAGATGGTCAAAATTTGGGGTATGACACACTTGAATTTAAAAAATGTTTCAGAAGTAACATCAAACGTTTCTAAGATTGTGCATAAACAAAGGTGTCTACGACTGGGACCTTTGTATAGCAAATAGGATTCCGATTAAAAAAGAGTGACAAAATTGTCTTGAACTCTATCTCAAACATATGTGAGTCTATCAAGAATACTCATGTAGCCTAGCTACTCCTTAATAAAGAGTATCTCTATTATAAAAAATACCTTCGGTAACACAATATTACCACGACAATTTATCCATTGTAGTAATATCTCATTTTTTACGCGCATGTTTTTTTTATTAAGAAATTTTTCATCAAAGTTCCTTTATATAATCGTTGGTATATAATTTAGGTGACAAGCTTCAAATCCCAGCGTCAACATTTTTCCATTTTTTTAGTAAAAATAAGTGTGCATCCATTAACATTTATTTTTATTAAAATAGTGAAAGTATAACAACTATAGTTGTTTCAACAAACCGTGGTTATATGTTTCCACTATGGTTGAATCATGCAACTGTTGTGAGTCTTGAACTCTATCTCAAACATATGTGAGTCTATCAAGAATACTCATGTAGCCTAGCTACTCCTTAATAAAGAGTATCTCTATTTTAAAAAACACATTCGGTAACACAATATTACCACGACAATTTATCCATTGTAGTAATATCTCATTTTTTACGCGCATGTTTTTTTTATTAAGAAATTTTTCATCAAAGTTCCTTTATATAATCGTTGGTATATAATTTAGGTGACAAGCTTCAAATTCCAGCATCAACATTTTTCCATTATTTTAGTAAAAATAAGTGTGCATCCATTAACATTTATTTTTATTAAAATAGTGAAAGTATAACAACTATAGTTGTTTCAACAAACCGTGGTTATATGTTTCCACTATGGTTGAATCATGCAACTGTTGTGAGTCTTGAACTCTATCTCAAACATATGTGAGTCTATCAAGAATACTCATGTAGCCTAGCTACTCCTTAATAAAGAGTATCTCTATTTTAAAAAACACATTCGGTAACACAATATTACCACGACAATTTATCCATTGTAGTAATATCTCATTTTTTACGCGCATGTTTTTTTTATTAAGAAATTTTTCATCAAAGTTCCTTTATATAATCGTTGGTATATAATTTAGGTGACAAGCTTCAAATCCCAGCATCAACATTTTTCCATTATTTTAGTAAAAATAAGTGTGCATCCATTAACATTTATTTTTATTAAAATAGTGAAAGTATAACAACTATAGTTGTTTCAACAAACCGTGGTTATATGTTCTATATTCTACTATGGTTGAATCATGCAACCGTTGTGAGTCTTGAACTCTATCTCAAACATATGTGAGTATATCATGAATACTCATGTAGCCTAGCTACTCCTTAATAAAGAGTATCTCTATTATAAAAAACACCTTCAGTAACACAATATTACCACGACAATTTATCCATTGTAGTAATATCTCATTTTTTACGCGCATGTTTTTTTTATTAAGAAATTTTTCATCAAAGTTCCTTTATATAATCGTTGGTATATAATTTAGGTGACAAGCTTCAAATCCCAGCGTCAACATTTGTCCATTTTTTTAGTAAAAATAAGTGTGCATTCATTAACATTTATTTTTATTAAAATAGTGAAAGTATAACAACTATAGTTGTTTCAACAAACCGTGGCTATATGTTCTATATTCCACTATGGTTGAATCATGCAACCGTTGTGAAATTATTTCCCACGATATTTTTTTTCAATAACATAACAGGTATTTTATTCCTTTCATAACACATAGGGAATCCCAAGAGAACGAGACAACAACGAATATCATTTCTCGAAGAGAAATCTTCATTCATTTATGGAAGCGAAATCTTCACCACCCTACCATCATCTTCGAATATTATTTCTGTTACGTTAGAAAACAAGACAACAACGATAATGAAATCTTCACCATCTTCAATCATTTCTGGAAGCGAAATCTTCACCATCTTCATCATCCTCTTTGAATATCATTTATGGTACGTTACTATTCTCTTATGAATTTTTAGGTTCTTCGCTAGGGTTTCTTGTTTCTTTTTTTAAACGTGTAAATGATGTTTTTGTTTACGTGATATTTCATGAATCAATGACTTCTGTTTATGGTCTTCGAAATTGTAATGTGTATTATTCATGTTTTATACAGATTTTGTAAATATGCTTTAGGTTTAGGTGTTGGATATGCATATGCATATAATCATATTAGGATGTTGTTGTATGGAATTAGTGTGTCATTCACATTAGCCTTTTGATATAAATTTCAGAATTCATTATAGATCGTAGTTGGATGAAAGCTAATAGGTTAGGTCCGGTATATGAGAAAGAAGTTCTTGAGTTCCTTGAATTCTCCAAAAAAATGTTGTTGACAATAATGGTGGCTTTAATTGTCCCTATGTTGTTTGCGAAAATATTAACAAACTATCTTTGTCCATTGTCAAGCATATTTTTCTACTTGATTGAAATCACATTTTCATCAGAAAAATATTTTTTTAAAGAATTTTACAAAACACTTTGCAAAAAAAGACATCAGTAACAGGTAAATTACTTTCTACAAGAATTCAGAAACTCACTATTTTTATGTTAGTGTACCTTTATGTTATTGTTGGGAAAGAGATACTATGTTTATTGTTTCCGGTATCTAGTTCATGGTATGAAGGATTTCATAAATGGATACAATATTACCTATCTAAATACTGTTATATCAGTTAGGTAATGTATTATTCTTGCAAAATTTATTCTAGGTACTCAATTTCATGATTGTTATTGTAAGCTACTTTAGATTCAAATAAAAGATAAATTTTGTAACTTTCTACTGGAAAAATATAAAACACTAACCATAGTAGTAGATCTTGTATCCAATCCTTCAATAGTTTTTATGTATGAACCCACATCAGGTTTGGATGTCCGAGCTACTACTGGTGTAGTTATGCATGCAATGAAGAATGTTGTTGCCTCGGGTAGGACCATGGTTTGCACCATACATCAGTCAAGCATCAATTTACTTGAGACTTTTGGTGAGGTAGTCAAAAAAACCTTCTTTTGATCATTTTCTGTCACTGAAAAGTTACATTACATATAGGAATGCTTCTACTTTGGGCCATCTATTTGCAAGTGAGTAATTTATGTGTACTACTTTAAATTGAAGTTTTATTGTTGTGATATTTTGACTGTATCTATTTTCTGTCACTGAATAAGTTGACTAGAACTATTAATTGATAAAATTAATATCCAAAGAGAGATTCATTATATGTGTTGTTATTGACTTCAATGAGGATTATGAAGATGAAAATTTGAGGCAACACCATTAATTTCTACCTTGAAGACATGCCAATGATATATTCGAAGTGTGGCATAAGACATATTGGTTCATGCTTCATAATATGAGTAATCCATTAGTTATTTTACCGCTCTTCTTGAATCTTCAACAAGAAATGTTTCTTACCTAGAATGTTAGCATGAAAGGACAAGTTATTTATGTATAAATTGTGAAATGTAGTAGGATAAGAAAATTCTATTTTAGAAGAATTATTTTCAATTTTATCTTTACAGGTTGTTGTGTTTATTTTTTTGTAGAATATTTCTTTTGCAATTTTCTGAAAACTCTTGATGACAGGCCAGTTCTACCTCCATGACAGGAACTCTCTTTTCTTCTCAAATGAATTTGTTCAGATAAAGAGAGGAAAACAAATGGAATATTTAATTGAATAAAAAAGACTAAAGAATAGTGTCTAAAATCATTTAAATATCTATATCCACTAGTGAAAATTATAAAGCAGGAAAGAGAATGATTTTTATTAATATCTATAAATTGATTAATCATATTTATTTTACATTTGTGATTTTCTTTTATGTTCATCACATTGCTTTTTCTGTGCTAGATGCAAAAAGGAGAAATTAGTACTATGATTTTCAAGGTTTTTTCTTTTCATTAGAGCATGTGGAAATGGTTTATTGGCTTAGAAAGATGGGAAATTTTGTTGGGCATACATATGAATTCTATTACTTACATATCGTTTCTTGTCTTCATTGTAGATTTCTTTTGCAATTGTCGTTGTGGAGTTGAATAAATCATTGTTGTCAATGGTAGAGTTGTTGAATGAGTGTTTACCTATAGGAGAATCTATGGGAATCAATGAGTTGCATCGATTTCACTTGGGTTCAGCTTATTTGGTTATGTTACTTTGGTTCGAGGAGATGCAAAAGAGGTTGTTGAATGCTTCCAACTATGAAATTCTTGCTGAAATCATTGCGGTTTTGCATATTAGAGGACGAGTGGGGTTATCAGTAATGTACGTTTCAGGTTGTAGGCGTCATCAAAAGGTTCATTTGGGGCTCCATTCATGGCAGAATGTTGTGTGTCTAGTGTAAGAGAGCATCTAATGAAAGGATTTACAGCCAGGGAGTGCATTGTTTCACTATCAATGTATGAATGTCTCACTTATAAATGATTTTCAACATTGTCAAATTAGCTTATAAATGATTTTCAACATTGTTAAATGCTTCCAACTTTAATTACAAAACCTTGTTTGGAGCTTAGCAAAAGGGTTTACTTCTGATTTCACTCCATCTAAGACCTGTAAACACTATATCCTCACTCTCTAATCCTTCCAACCACCGTAGAAATTTCATGCTATGGTATCGGAACATGGTGCATTCTTGAAACCAATCCTTCATTCTCAACCAAACTAACCTCACAAGCAATTTGTTTCTGATCAAATATTTCATTCTAAACTCACTCAAGCCCTCTATAAATAGAAGAGCAAACCATTATATATGTACTTTGATAAAATAGTTAATATAATTTAAATATTTATGATCACATAATAATAATTATTGAAATATTGAAATAATATTTAAAAATATTTCAACACTTGTCAGTTTGAGCCTTAGGAGCAACTCAAAGAATGGCAGATAATCTTTTTAAAACAAGGAAAAGAAAAATAGAAAGTGAGATCTAAATGATTAAGATGTGTGTTTTTTATAAAATTGGTTAGAAAGAAAAATTTGTTAAAAAAAGGAAATTTCTTTACCCACCTCCCTACTTTCTTGGTCACCTCTGATAAAAAACCCAAAATACCCCTTACTTCGGAAATGTATTTCCGAAACGCTTTTTTTTTTTTTTCAAAATTTGTCTTATTTCGGAAATGCACTTCCGAAAACACGAAAAAAAAGGTGTTTTCGGAGATGCATTTCCGAAAACACCCTTTTTTGGGAGAAGGGTGTCTCCGGAGATGCATATCTGAAATATTCCAAGACCAAATTGGTCTTCGAATGTTTCAGATATACACTTCCGAAAGAATTCAATAATTATTAAAAAATTAAAATCAAGGTGAATCAATACAATTAATAGGTATAAAATCAAGGTGAATCAATAAAATGAAGCTGAATCAATAAAATCAAGGTGAATCAAAATTTCCTAAACAATTTTAAAGTTAAAAATTATTTTACTAACTTATATAAATCAAAAACATTTTAATTTCATAAGTAAATTTTGAATTATATAGAATTAAATATAAAACTTATTCATTAAATAAAATTAAGACAAAATCTTTTTTTAACTTTTTAAACTTAATAAAAAATTATAACTCATTTTTAATTATGAATCAGAATAGAAATATATAAATATATAATAATTATTATTAATTTTATAAGTTAAATATGTAAATATATAATATATAAATATATAATAAATATTATATAAATATATAAATATATAAACATATAATAATTATTATATAAATATATAAATATATACTAATTTTTATAAATATATAATAATAATTATAATTATTATATAAATATATAAATTAAAACACTCATTTTTTAATTTTTTTTTGTAAATATATAAATATATAATAATTATTATAAATATATAAATAAAAAATTATAACTCATTTTGTAAGTGAAATTATTTTAATTTTTTTAAGTAAAATTATTTTAAATTTTAAAATATGAATCAGAATAGAAATATATAATAATTATTATTCATAACTCATAAATTATATCAAAATATATAATTATTATTATTCATTACTCATAAATTATATAAAATTTATGATACGTGAATTAATTAATATCCTAAAATTTTTAATTTTTGGGATTTTTTAATTTTTTTTTGTTTTTTTCGGAGATGCATCTCCGAATTAATCAAAATCCAAATTTTTTGGATTTTTTTGGAAGTGCACTTCCGAAGTTTGGGAAAATTTAGAAAAAAAAATACTTCGAAAATGCATTTCCGAAGCAGGGGTAAAGTGGAGTTTTCGCTGGGGGTGATCCCCACAGGGAGGTGGATAAAGAAAAAACCTAAAAAAATTGTATTGGAATAATAAGTTGAACTTATAGAGCCACTAATCCTTGTAGTTAGGAATTTGACATGTTTAAGCCTTCATTTTTTTTTTTGTCATTGAATTAAGATTAAATAGTTAAAATTTTAAGTAAAATGTTTTTTATTTAGTATAAATTAAAAATAATGTATAAATTTTAATTATTTGATTTTAATTGAACGATCGTAAAATTGTTGAATATGTGAATCTGAGAAAAAATAATAATTGTAGGAGATTTGATTTTGAATTCATAAGAGTGTTGGGAGGAGGATAGAGACTAGAGAAATAATGAATTTGGAGATATTTTATTTAAAGGGTACTAGTTTTAAGAAATTTCTGATAGAAAATTAATGTGTTTTAATTTGAGATGAACAAAAACTTATGAACTTTATTTTTTATTGGTAAATTCTTTTTACACAAAACCATTATTTTACCACATCAACATTTTTTTATGGTTAAATTCTAAGCTAATAATTGATATTTTTAATTGTGTTAGACATTTGAACATATTGGGAAAAAAAAGAGTGTAAAGCAATAATTTAGTATATTAGACTTTAATAAGAATCATTCTACATTTTAGAATTGTTTATGACCCATGCATGGAGTGGGAATTTGTCTTAGTTGGAGATTCCTCACACAAAAGATACTTTTAAGAATTGGATTTTTCATGCAAGTGGTTTGAGTGGCCAAAATTGTGATACTACTACTAGTACTACGCATGCAGAATCTATTAGAGAATCATTTGTGGACCAAGTTGCTTTAATCAATAATTGAGCCGTTTTTGATTTTGTTTTGTATCTTCATTTGTTGTTTCGGATGTGAGGGAAAGGAGGAGGCGTCACTGCTTAGTCAGCGGGATAGAATCTTTTAGAATTTTGTTGGGGCTACCAAATCAGACAAGCTTTGTGACTTTCACGAGTCATACATAGGTTGTAATGAATAAATCTTGTCATGGTGTGTGATGGGTCAGAGGTTGTCCCAAAAGCCAGCTTGTTTGATGATGCAACTCTAACTTCTAGTAAAAAGATTCCGCCCATCACTAACTTGAGAACAAGAGATTCGAATCTTTTACTCAAGTGTCACTAGTTGAGATTCTTTTTATTTCTAAAAAAAATAGAAAACTCAATCATTAAAATATTTGTGGCGTATAATACAGTATATTTTTAAAATGTGTGATATATATTTTGTGTAATTTAATCTCTACTAGAGAGCAGCATCAAATAGAATTATGAGAGGTGTCAAACCTATTCAACATCATATCTTATCTTCTCTTTGGAGCATCATCATATATGGAATTTATGTCATTCAAAGCAACTCTAATTTAAGGTTGATTATCGAGAAAGTTAGCATTCTAGTTTTGCAAAAGGAGTGTCTCATGCTTTGAAAGCATTCTGAATCAGGTAATCTGTCTATGCAGGAGGCTTATAATTTTAAAACTAGACACGTCTAAAATCATTGAAGTTGGTCTAAGTTCATTTGGCATAAGGATATACCACCCTCTAAATCCAAGGTTGCGTGGAGACTGATGTATAATTAACAAACTTCCAACAGATGATAATTTGAAAGTCAAAGGCTATCACCTTCTCTCTATCTGCAACCTTTGTCTTCATCAACAAGAAACATCTTTCCACCTCTTCTTTGACTATAAGTTTGCTTCTAAGTTATGGAGATGATTTTCTAGTTTGTTTGACATTCTTCTATCATTTGCTTCGGTGGAAGATATTTGGTCTATTTGTGAGAAGAATTGGTCCAACCAAGCCAAGGTCATTATTCAGGTCTGCATCATAAATATTATCACCACTACTTGGCAAGCTCACAACAATGTTAGGTTCCAAGGAAATTTTACTCTTTGGAAAGCAACAATTAATGAGATCTCTAGTAATGTTGCTATGACTAGAAAACTCCACCAATCTGACCTTCAAAGGCATTATGTCTAATCTCTTGCTTCCGAAGAAGCTCAAGGTCGATGTCCTTCTCCTAAGCCCCCCATCTCTAAGGTTTTTTGGTCCCCACCCAACCTGGGTTGGGTGAAATGTAATACTAATGGTGCGACTAATCTGACAACTACTGCATCGGGGGGTATTTTTTGTAATCATATTGACGATTTTGTGGCTTGCTTTGCTCAGAATCTTAGTGTGGTTTGTTCCCTTACTGTAAAAATTAATGGTGGTGTTGAAAGCAATTGAAATCACAACCTCAAATAATTAGAATAATCTGTGGATTGAATCAAATTCGGATCTCGCAATAATGATCTTCAATAAGATGTTTATAGTTCCTTGGTCTTTAAGAAACAAATGGGAGAATTGTCAGCTTATCCTTCAGGGCATGGACTTCTTTATTACTCACATTTTTCGGGAAGGAAATGTATGTGTGAATACTCTCGCAAATTTTGGTCTCCAATCACAGGGTTATACTTTTTGGAATCAATTACCTAATTTTTTTAGAAAAGATTTGATAAGAAACAAGCTTGATTTGTCAAGCTTTAGGTTCACACGTCTCTAGCTTGTGTTATTTCTTATGTTTTTGTAATGCTCTTCCTTTTCTAATATATTTCTTAGCAGTTGTTGCTACTATTTTTAAAAAAAAAAAACTCTACTATAAACTATTTACTATCTATCCATTAAATATCAATTGCGTGAATTTCTTAAATTGCTCTTTCACTACAAATTATTAACACTAAGAAAATGACATTTAAGTAATCAACTAATATTGACCTTTTCAATTATCGTCTCCTATTAAAACATGTCATGTGTCCAATTTCAACATATCTAACTCTTTTCAAGATTGACATGTGGCATCCATTTTCAAACCTTCGTCAATTAAATCACAATTAAATATTACATCCACCCATTATCTCTCTTGGATTAAAATTTCAAATTTCTCTCACATTTCTTTTTCCCACACATTCTCACTTTCATTTTAATTTTTTCTCTATTTATTTATTATCAGTAAAAATAACAATAATCTATTTTTTAATTTTAATAAAAGTAACAATTTATTTTATCTCATGGGTCACTATCAATATGGGTGTACATGGGCTGGGTTTGGACAAATCCAATACCTAATCTATATAAGACACTCCTGTTCTGGTGAGGTAAAATAACCTCACGCTACATCAATGAGCTGGTTTGGACAAACTCACTTTTTATATTCTTAAGAAAATCAGATAACCTATTTTTACTATTTCTTAACATCATAAAATAATATATAATAACATCAATTGGTAAAAATTATTATAAAATACTAACAACAAATTAAACTTGCATGACATAAAATCATATTAACATCAAAATAATCAAAGAGTAAAATATTCAAAATTAGTTGAAATCATAGTTCATTAAAATAGTAAATGTTCAAGAGAATAAAATGGCCACAACTAAGTTATTATTCATCAAAATCATTAAAATTGTAAAAATAAATGTTTGATTAGAGGGTCAGTGGGTTTTTTGAGTTTGGGTCTGGTTTTATCCAAAACCCGATTTTTTAATGATTTTTTAAGTTTTTAAACCCATATCCACCCAATTACCCAACCAAACCCACTTTTATGAATTTTTTTGCGTGAGTTTGATCGGGTTTTGTGGGTTGACCCAACCCATTTACACCCCTAACTATCAACACAATATCTAATTTATTTTAATAAATCAATGCCTTAATTTGATAGACGAAATTATTATTTCTAAATATTCATTTTTTTCCATATCACGGTTTTTTTCTTCTTTTTGTATGATTATTTAATACAATTAAATTTATATGATTATTGTTTATTTTATAATTAAGTAAATTATTTCAAATTTTGCATGTGTATCGAAATACATTTTATATCGTATCAGATATTTTTTATCTCGAAGACCATTATCAGCATAATGTCTATTTTATTTTAATCAATAATGTGTCTTGATTTGAAAGACGAAATCAAAATATCGAAAATTTCTTTTTTCTTTCTTTCTTCTTCTCACTAGTTTTTTTTTTGTGCAAGATTATTTAATATAGTTAAGTTTATATAATTATTTTTTATTTTACAATTAAGTAATTCATTTAGAATTTACATTTGTTTATAAATATATGTTATATTATATCAAATAAATTTTCTCTTTCACGGTCACTATCGGCACAATACATATTTTACTTTAATCAATTATTACCTTAATTTAAAAAAAAAATCCTTAGTTTAAAATATTAAATATCAAATTTTCTTTTATCTCACGAGTTTTTTTTTTCTCTTTATATTTTAATATAATTGAGTTTATATAATCATTATTCATCTTAAAATTTATAGTTAATTTCAAATTTAGATACGTATCTAAATACAATTTATATACTTTTCATACAATTAATGAAGGATAATTTTGTAAAATCATTTATATATTTTTTTCTATACAACCATGATTATTTTTCTTATAAATTTTGTCATTAATTTTACAATAATTTTTCTCGAGAAGTTTTGCAGAAAAATCCATAATTATTATAAAAAAGTTAATTTGTCTTTAAAAAAAATAATTATTTTTATGTCTTTTTTCACATGTAATATTTTAATGTTTATTTATAATAAAGTATTGTTTTAATTTTACTACGTAATATACTATTATTTTGTCTTAAAATAGTAAAATATTGAGAAAAATGTATACAAGATTTAAAATTATAATAAATAAATATTTTTCGTCCATTTAGTTGTTTATAAAGTTTTTTGTCCGTTAGATCTGGTATATGTATCTTCGCTCATTAAGTTGTTTATAGGGTTTTCGTCGATTGGGTGGGTTTAGTATATGTACCTTCGCCCATTAGATTTTTTTAATGGTCTTCTATAAATATGACATTGTTTCAAAATAGTATAGTCATTACTCACTTACTCATTACACATACTTTGTAATCATGTTTGTCTGGGTTATTGTAATTTATGATCAGGATAAGCATATGAGAATTTTCCTAGATTCACATTGGAATTTCAAAATATTGATTACAACCATCAACATGAGTTTTCGGCAGATAGGTGGTCGAACTAGAAAGGTAAGAAACTAGAATATTGTTGTTTATACATAGCTCTAAAGGATGATAACCTAGATGGAATCCACATTTATGACTGAGATCGTATACAAAATAATTTAAATGTTCAATATACGTTTGAAACACATAGAGGAAAATTGAATCGAGGGGTTGATTATCCACTTGTTTTATGTGTTTTCGTTGATTAGCTGTCTAAGGAGCATGTTAGATTTTAATTGATGTAGTTTTATTTTATGCTTATGTCATGTTGTGTGGTGACTGGAAGTTGTTAATTTTAAATATATTTTGTACTTTTTAAAGCAAACAAATAATATTTGACTAATTAATAACTTGATTATAAGGTGAACTTTAAAATAAACATAGTTAATTAGAAGTGCATGTAACATTTGGCAATTTTTGCGGCTATGGTCGGTTAGAGGACAAATCCTACATTTTATTTTTTTATTTCTTAATATTGTTCATTTTGGTTCCAATACAGGAACTATTTGGGCATCCTTTCTTTTTCCTTCGCATATTGTCATTGTGGAAAAGTGTAAATCCTTCATATTTAGGCCAATAGTCTTTGTGGGGAAGTCCAAAGAAGCTTTCCTTGTGGACGTTAAATATGTTAACATTGTTGTACATCTGGTATGTGTATATAGTAGTCTTGATGTATACTAAAACATGTAGCGATAACTTGCGAGCAAGGTGCATGAAAAAATTCAAATTTCTCATAGTCACACCACTATTTTTGGAGGTCAACATTGAAATGTTCTATTCGTCGACCCTTGTTATGGTTAATTATTTCATGGACCATGATATAGTATCTCAAGAGATCAAATTGCATAGCATTGTGGATGTTATATTTTATAACTTCTTGCGTAATCCCTTTATTGCGATTATTATGTATACTTGCCCTGAAGCTGATATTGTTGTCCATTCATCTCCTAGTTTTCTAAACAAAGACCCCAACCTCCAATATGTTGATTGTATTAAAGCTGTAATGGACATGGTGCAAGTGGCCTTAAGCACCAAGTTCATTGACTCCGCAAGGTTGGTTGTCATGTGGCATCCTCTTTGACCTTTGTCAAATGCTCGAGCTCACTTTTCTTTTGGAATATTGTCTGCCCAGCTAAAGCTTGCAGGTTTTCTTGACATATTTCCTCGCAGTAATATTTAAAAGGTGGCTCGTTCAAAGAATATATTTTATAAAATATAGACAAGATAAGTTGAATGATATAACTTGTAGTTGTCGTAGTAAGGACAAATATAAAGTTTTACCCATGTTAACAACTTTTTGAGAAGTTCTTTGTATTTGATCTTTTGCATGAAGTTATGTGCAATGTTTCTAATGCACTAAGCATGTGAAGATGAAGAATATCGTCATCCATTTTTTTGGATTATTATATGCATTCCTTATAGATTCATGCATGTCAGATATCAAACAAAGGTTGGCTTAAGGGGTAACACTTGTTCACAAATTCTTGTAAAACAACCTTCAAGCACTTCCTATCTCACATTCTACCAATGTAAATGCTATTGTAAAAATGTTATGGATCCCAAATTGTGCAATAAACATTAATAATGTCCCTTTATTTTACCATACAACCATGTTCTATCAACTTGTACAATGAGTTTGAAGTATTCAAAACCATTGATACATGGTTGGAAAGCCTAGAACATGCAATGGAAGATCCTTGAACCACTAAGTTAGGTTCCCTCGTTTGACATTGCAGGTAGTGTTCATAGTTATATTATAGTACCACGAATAAATATTTTCATGAATGACAACCATTGTGAAAGGTCGTTGTGACTCAGACTACTTCTCACAGTACTTATATTGCATAATCTTTTGGCGATTACATGTTTCGATTCGAAGATGAACATAACATAAGGCAATACAACAATCATAAATTAAAAATAACTAAACATGAAAACCTAGGTACTACCGAATGATTCTGGATCTTTCAGCATCTTGATTATGTCGTCAATAAATCTTGAAATTTGTGCATCGAACTAGATCAGTTTCTTAGTTATTTTACGGCGAAATGATTTCCACATGTCCGTCACATCTTCATCGGTCTTCAACTCAATCATGTTGTATTTCACCATTCCATTACTATCAATCCAATCTTCATGAAACTCTATCTTTCCCACCCTTCTGATATCAGTATCAGACACCAATTTATTCAACTCATCTGTCAAGTTGGCGAGAGATGAGACGTCATCCAGAAACTTGAACTTAACAGGGAGGATTGTCTCCGTTGAAATACATTTCTGCCTTAATTAGAAATTGAGGAAGATGCAATTTTTGAGATGTCTTTCTCTATAACACATGCCCTTATTTATGCAACTTTGGATTCATTATAGACCACACAAAATTGTCGGTGAAATCACAACCCTACAAAACTGTTGGCAAAATCCTGATTGTTAAAAAAATTTGACTCAATACACTATCGGAAATTTCACCTTTTAACTAAATTTCCGATACATAATAGTAGATTTTGAAATTGTCGGAAAAAATTGTAACTTGCCGAAATTTTTAACATGTACTGGAAATTTTGTTCGAAAACGTTGTTCTTTTTTTATAAGGGGTATTTTTGGTATTAAGAAAAATGGGGGGTGTCAAATATAATTTTAGGGGTGTCAAATATAATTTTTGGGGTGGTAAGTTAATGGAACCGTCTTATATTTAGCAAAAAAATATTGAAATCTAATGAAGATTGAGGATGAATCGCCTGTGATACGTCCGACTATAGCGACCAAAGTGTTCATCGAGTATTGATGTCATCAAAAGTTCGTGCTGTAACTTCCTTCTTCATATTACATCTAGGGGTGTTCATGGGTAGGGGTCGACCCACGAACCCGCTAACCCAAACCGAACCAACCCATAAATTACCCGAACCCATTCATTTACAGATATATCCAACACAACCCGCAACAACCCATATAGTTTTGGTTCGGGTATCGGGTTTGAGTTTTGCAATCCGCAGACCCGTTGACCCAATCCATTGATGTGACATTAATAATTCTTATTTATTATTATTTTAAATAGAAATATAAAATCATTATCTCAATACTAATCATAATTTTTTCAAAAAAACTTTATTCTCCACCAATAATACTACTAGTCAATGAGTTTACGTAATTCTAAGACTAAATGATATTTCTTATTTTCTTTTGTATCATTTCGAACTTATGTATTTTATAAAAATAACGTGTCTTGTGGATTTTTATACTATTATCCAGTGTTATGTCATGTTGATGAATAATATTAGATATTATATGACGTGCTTCATCCATTTTATATGTTAGAAATGATTATAAATGTATTGAATTGTGTTACAATATCTTTAAATTAAAAAAAATTATAATTTTTTAATTTGAAACACAACCCACAAACCTAACCCAATTCAACTCATAAACGAATGGGTTGGTTCTGATCGATTTTGATAATGAAATTGCGGGTTGGACGACGAACCCAACCAATTAAAATTTGAATGGATTGAATAACGGAGTAGGCCAAACACAGTCCAACCCAACCCATATACAACCTTAATGACATCGAACCAATCTTCTCAATTTGATTGAAATAAGTGTATAGAAACAAATTTGGATTGAAATAAAAAATCTACGTGTTACCACATCAGCATAGCTTAAAAATATCATAAAGCCATGTCAAATTAAAATAAAGCCAAGTTGATCGTGCTCTCTCTCTCTCTCTCTCTCTCTCTCTCTCTCTCTCTCTCTCTCTCTCTCTCTCTCTCTCTCTCTCTCTTCTGATAACTTCCAAACGTTTCTGCTAGAATTCATTACTCTAAACTATTTCTTCCTCCAAATGAACTTTCTCACAGTCTTATCCGCTCCAATCTCTCTACTTGTAGCCATACTCATCGCATCTCTTCATCTTCTCCACCCCGCATTAAGTAAGAACAGCACAACCTCTCTCTCTTACAAACATGTTCACTTTTGCATGCATAATAAATGAATGAATTCAAAAACCTTTTCTGGGTTTTGCAGATTTTCTTCCATGGAAGAATCCTGAGAAGTCTTCTATTCCATTAGAAGCGGAGTTGATCATAAGAAATGGGGTGATATTCACAAGTGATGAATCTCTCCCGTTTGCACACTCCATGGCTGTGGCTAATGGAAGGGTGCTTCGTATTGGGAATAACTCTTTTGTCCAGGTTCATTTCAGTTTTCTTATTTCTTACCTATGAACCACTGACACCGGAAACACGACATCAACACAAATACCTCATAATTTCATAAAATGAATAAATTAAATATAATAACCAGTGTAGGTGTTGGGCCACACATTTTTTCAGAGGTGTCTGTGCTAAAGTGTTTCTTACAAATATAGAAATTTATTGAATAAGTAGTGAATTAGTTAGAACTCCCTTAGGTAGGAATTAGGAAGCGGTTGTTAATAAGTAGTTAGATGTTTATGGTTTTAAATTGTGTTCATGGGCGGTTGCGTTTGCGGGTGTTTTGATTGCAGTTTGTTCGATGTGCATTGCGGCCATTGCGATGTGAATTTTGATTGAGACACCGAAAGATACTTAATGTAGTGGTTTTTCATTATTACATCATAAGTAAATTGAGTTTTGAGGGTTCTTAAATTTTGAGTTTTGATGAAAATTTAAAAAAACATGAGTGAAATTGTCGTTCCTAATGCGGCCATAGGCTTGATTTTAAATCATACTGAAATTGAGGTCCGATGCGATTGCGGAGACTACTGCATCAACAATATCTTGGCCGAAATTGCGGTTGTGGACTGCAATTTATAACCATGGGTTATTCTTCAACATTGAATCCAATTCAATATTTTTAAAACCAAACCGAACCGGCTAATTCAACCGATTGAATCGAGAAGCAGCCAGTTTGTCGGTTGGTTTAATCTGGGTTACATTTTAGTTTTGTTGAACTGATTGAACCAATGTTCAATTGACTCTGGTTTAACCGTGTTTGACCATAATCAGTTTTCAATAAATTCATTACATTTTTATATAATGAAGCTTCATGTGTATCAACAGACTTTCTGTGTCTCTTGTGTGTATGATTTGGAGCTATGACACCCTCTGATTTCTAACAAACACTGTATAGGAAGTGTTAGGTCATGGAACTCAAGTGCTGGATCTTGAAGGGAAAGTCGTGCTTCCTGGATTTATCGATTCACATGTTCATTTCATTTCTGGTGGCCTACAGGTGTTGTACATGCAACCTCATAAGTTTTCTTCTCTGAGAAATCCTCGCGAACTTGTCTTGTTTGCTTTCTTTTTAATTATAGTCATTGATGCAGATGATGCAGGTGGGACTGAGAGGCGTGAACAAGAAGGAAGAGGTTATTAGAAGAATTAAAGAAGCAGCTGAAAGTAAGACTCGAAATCTTGCTTGCTTATTTACTTCTTCGATGCACCATTGATGCAAAGAAACAAGACGACGAATTACAATATTGAAGTTTAATTTTGATTCGTCATGAATCAATGTCTTTGATACATATACTTATTTACACGGGTAATGTTAGGTGCGAAACCCGGTTCCTGGATTTTGGGCGGTGGATGGAACAATGATCAATGGGGAGGAGATTTGCCTGCTGCCTATTGGATTGATGATATTACTCCTAATAATCCTGTAAGGAAGACAATGTTAACTTCGATTCAAACATGTTCATCATACACAAGACGGTGAATCTAAGTTGAAGTTTACAAGCAGGTTTGGCTATCGAGAATGGACGGGCATATGGGATGGGCTAATTCAGTGACGCTAAGGCTGGCCGGCATTACAAACTCAACCGAGAGTCCAAAAGGAGGAACTATAGTGAGGAGTGCCGAGGGAGGTAGTAATTTATTATTCTTATGCATGGTTTGAACTTTCTTCAAGTAATCTACGACGGATTTAATTCATATGCATTGACAGTGTGAAGCGTTTTTTTTACTAATTGTTGTGTTGTGTTGGGTTGTTTATTTCATACAGAGCCTACTGGATTGCTAGTTGATTCTGCAATGACGTTAGTAGTCTCTCGAATTCCCGAGCGTACGATAGATGACAGGAGGGAAGCTTTGCAAAAAGCAAGCAATCTAGCTTTGACAAACGGTGTGACAACAGTTGTTGATATGGGAAGATATTTTCCAGGGGTTTCTGCAGAACTTTCTTGGGAGGATTTTACAGGTTTAGTGTTCTAGTTCGAGTTCTAATGCTATTCCAACTATTTACTCAGTCGGATAAAGCCTCAATCTTTGCTTAAGATGAATGTTGTTTGTGTTTTGTGTGAATTGTACAGATGTTTATCAGTGGACTGATGCTATGTCGAAAATGAAAGTTAGAGTATGTTTGTTTTTTCCAATGGAGACATGGCCACGGTTAGCGGTATTAACGAACAAATGCTTTTTTTTTTCTACTGCGATCAAGAAATTTTACGCATTATGACATTTCCAATACTTGCCAATTTTTATGTAACTGATTTCTGAATAGCTTTTTCTTATTCCTATTTAGGTTCTGGTTAATAAAATGGGCCGTTCCTTAAGTCAATGGGTTTATTTCGGCGGTGTCAAAGCCTTTTCTGATGGTTCTTTGGGTTCCAATAGTGCATTGTTTTATGAGGTGAGACCAGCTTTTCAAAAAATTTCACATTCAATATCCGCTGACGAACTAAAATCTAAATGTACTTCATGTGATTTAAGAAGCTTTGATTCATTGTACGATATGAATATGTCGCAGTGTCGGTGTCATATGTTTTTGACTATGTCCATGCTTCATGGCTTATGAAGTGATTACTTTTGTTTTTCAAATTTTGTAGCCGTATGAAGACGAGCCGGACAACTATGGTTTACAACTGGCAGAACTTGATACTCTTCTCAACATGACTTTGGAGTCAGATTTATCTGGTCTTCAGGTGCTTTTTTCTACTGCTACAACAAACCTGTGATGGAATCAGATGCAATTTTAGTTACTGTCTTTCTGACTACTGATTTTTTTCAGATTGCAATTCATGCCATAGGAGACAAGGCGAATGACTTGATATTGGATATACATAGCTCAGTTGCTTCTACAAATGGAATGAGAGATCGAAGATTCAGGGTATCTCTTTCGCTAAAATTTGAGAAACCTTCAGTGTCCTATGTTTTTGATATTATCAATGTCAGAATGTCCCTGTCTTAGTGTCCGTGTCGGAGTCTGTTTCATAGCTATTGTACCCTTGAATATTTATTATCACATTCTACCGTAGGAGTATTTGTTTTACTTTAATCATTTTGACCAACTGAGACTCCGCTTTCAGATTGAGCATGCTCAGCACTTGGCACCTGGTAGTCCACAAAGATTTGGCAAAGAAGGAGTTATTGCTTCTGTGCAGGTTTCTTTTTATTACCATTATCGCTGTTTCCGTGAACTTGTTGATATGGACCATATCTTCATCAAATTGTTATCTTTAAACCATGTTCTTTACAAACTTTGTAATAGTTTCTTGTTTCTATTCATCATCAGCCAGATCACTTACTGGATGATGCCGACTTTGTTCCGAAAAAGCTTGGCAAAGATAGGGCTGAAAGGGAAACATATTTATTCAAGTCACTCTTAGATTCCAATGCACTAGTTGCACTTGGTTCTGATTGGCCAGTAAGTATTAGGACCGAAAGCCTTTTTCTCTGCAGTTGCGTGTAGAGGATATCTGGTTTCTGCCATAGAAAAACTGAAATTATGAAGTTGTACTTAACTAATCATTATGTATCTACTTACTAGGTAGCAGACATGAATCCCTTGAGTGGCATAAATTCAGCAATGAAAAGAAAACCTCCCAATTGGAAAGATGCATGGATTCCATCAGAATGCATTTCATTAGAAGAAGCAATAAAAGGGTAAGCAATGTTTAGCAATTAATTAATTTTGTTCTAATGTTATATTGTTTGTTGATATCTTGTGTTTTATCTGCATTGACGACGTGAAACGGGTTCGAACCCGGGCCTCAGCAATCAGATGTCCCTGCATAATTACCAACTGAATCAGATGTCCCTACACAATTACAAACCGAATTGACTTCTCAGATATCAGCATCAAAGCTTTTTAGTATAATAATAAAATCCTAAAGATACGAAATGGAAATTTACATGTTTCAAAAACCCTTGATTCTTAATAGACTACTTTTCTATTTTCTTATTATTCTTGCATGTTTCTTAGATTCTTAAATTGATCACCCTTACAGGTATACAATTTCTGCCGCGCGTGCGAGCTTCATCGACAATGATCTCGGATCCTTATCTATTGGAAAACTGGCAGATTTTGTTATATTATCCACTGATTCATGGAAAGACTTTGCTGAAACAGCATCTGCATCTATAGAGGCAACATATGTTTCTGGAGTGAAAGCATATCCTTGTCCGTAGGGCCAAACATTCGGGCGGATTCGGGCCCAAACTGCAAATTGAACATTATTTCGGGCGGCTCGGGTCCAATTTGTAGGTTAGGCAGGTTACTCCGTCAAGTTTCAACAAGGTTGAACATTAATGTATAAAAATGTTTCATTAAATAAGCTTGAACCTACCAATTATCAAGTCTCAATTCTAGGTAGAATGAAGGAGGTGTCAACCTTAATCTGAGTAGAGTTAAAACACTACAAGAGTAATTAAAAAGTTATTGTAATTTTTTATAAAGACATTAGTTTGTCCATTACAAATGCATCATTAAATAAATATGAACCTATGAAAAATCAAGTCTCAACAAGATCATGACATCCTAGCAACACGCTGGAGATTTCAACCTTATTCAAAATGGTGTTAAAACACCGAAAGAATGATTAGTGTAAATTTACTAAACCATCAATGTCGAACAAATAGTGTTGGAATTAGACTCTCAAACCTTTGAGTAATTCCTTATCGTTAAAGATGACAATGAAGAAAAATAAGAACAAAAGTAGGATTGGGTTTGCGGAAATTAAAGAGAAGAAGAAAGTATTTTCTGCAGAGTTTCTCTCTGCCCACAAACTGTGGAAATTCTGTTATTCACTTGCAACTGCAACTTCTGTAAATACAAGTTATTGACTTGATTACAAATAGTGAGGGTTACTCCCTATTTATAGATTTAGGTTAGCCTTCTCCCTAAGCCAAAGCCCAAAACTATAAAAGCCCAAAATACCTATTTTGGAACTAAATCAAATATAATCTATTTTAAATCTAAATCAAATCTATCTAAATTTAAAACAAACTTTTGTGTAACAAACTGTTACGCACTTCGACACACCTTGTGTTCGAGTAACAACCTGCCTCGACACAAGGAATTACAAATTAACACACCACCTAATTCATTGTGTCTAAGCTATCCACATTCATCATAGCTCTTAGTCTTCTGAATATTTCGACCAGCACTCCCTTCGTCATGATATCTGCAATCTGATTCTCAGTTCTGCAGTGTTCCAAATTCATCTTCCCTTTAGCTACCTGCTCTCGAAGATAATGGAACCTCATTTCGATGTGCTTGCTTCGACCATGTGCTATCGGGTTCTTCGCCAGATTGATAGCTGACATGTTCTTGATCTTCATGGTAATTGCTCCATGATCTTTACCTGTTATTTCTTCGACCAAGTTCACCATCCATGTTGCTTGACATGCACAAAGAGAAGCAGCTATGTACTCTGCTTCGTACGATGATAGTGCCATTACTGGTTCCTTTCGCGAACTCCAAGCAACTGGTGCACCACCTAGCATAAACACATATCCTGCTGTGGATTTTCGATCCTCAGCATCACTACACCAACTCGAGTCGGTGTAACCCATTAATTTGCATTCTTTTCCCTTATCAGCTGCAGGAAACAGAATGCCATAGTCGAGAGTTCCTTTCAGATACCTCAGTATCCTCTTCGCCGCTGCTAGGTGCGATATCTTTGGCTTCTGCATGAATCTACTTATCATACCTACACTGTATGCTAAGTCAGGTCTTGTGTGACAAAGGTATCTCAATGATCCAATAAGTCTTCTGTATTGGGTTGGGTCGACATCCTCTTCATCTGGGTTCTTCGACATTTGCAATCTTGTTTCAGCAGGTGTCGAAGTCGAATTGCATTCTTCCATCTCAAATCTCTTGAGAATTTCACTTGCATATCTTCTTTGATGCATCATCAAGCCTCTACTACTCTTGTAGAATTCGATGCCAAGGAAGTATGAAATTTCGCGCAAATCTGACATTTCAAATTCCTTGCTGAGATCACCTTTAAAGCCTTCGATCTCTTTCTTGCAGCTACCTGTTATCAACAAGTCATCGACATAGAGACATAGTATAAGCAATTCACTCTTGCTTCTTCTTACATATACCCCATGTTCAGTTGTGCACTTCACAAATTCTTTCTCCCTTAGGAAGCTGTCGATCTTCTTATTCCAAGCTCTTGGAGCTTGCTTCAGCCCATACAGTGCTTTATGCAGTCTGTACACTTTTCTCTCTTCTCCATGTTTCACAAACCCAACTGGTTGTGCAACATAGACTTCTTTGTCCAAGGGTCCATTCAGGAATGCACATTTAACGTCCATCTGACACATGTGCCAATTGTTCATGTTCGCCAGACCAACAACCAACCTGATCGTTTCAATCATGGCAACAGGTGCAAAGACCTCGTCGAAGTCAATTCCTTCCTTCTGAAGAAATCCTTTTGCCACAAGCCTTGCCTTGTATCGAGTCACTTCACCTTTGGGATTACACTTCACCTTGTATACCTATTTCACATCAATTGCCTTCTTGCCTTGAGGCAATTCGACAAGTGATCAAGTATTGTTATCTTCGATGGACTTCAATTCTTTATTCATAGCTTTCACCCACTTCGAATCCTTCAATGCCTCAGTTGCATTGACAGGTTTGACATCTGCGTAGAAAGCGTAATGTACCAGCTCACCTTCATCATTGACTACATCATCTGATGTAATCACACATTCTTGCAACCTTGCAGGCATGTGTCTTGTTCTCTGAGGTCTGCCTGAGCCTGCATCACCTCTGACTTCTTCTTGTCCAACTTCTTCTCTTTCGACTTCAGTAGCTGGTTCGTCATAAAGAATTCTCACTGAATCCTTCTTGACATTTTCAGTCCAATCCCATTCTTTAAGCTCATCTATGATCACGTCCCTGCTGATCACTACTTGCTTGTTCGCTGGGCCGAACAACTTGTATCCTCCAGTCGAATGATATCCTATAAGTATCATTTGACTCGACTTGTCATCAAGTTTTCTTCTCAACTGATCTGGCACATGTCTATGTGCTATAGATCCAAATACCTTCAGATGGCTCAAGCTAGGCTTCACACCAGACCAACATTCTTCTGGAGTAATTCCTTCTAGTTTCTTTGTCGGACATCTATTTAGAATGTATGTTGCAGTCGACACTGCTTCTCCCCAAAATTCTTTAGGTAAATGCTTGCCTTTTAACATACTTCTTACCATATTCATGATGGTTCGATTCTTCCTTTCTGCGGTTCCATTCTGCTGTGGAGTGTAGGGTGGCACCACCTCATGCACAATCCCTTCTTTCTCACATAACATGTTGAAGTCTTTTGACACATATTCTCCACCACCGTCAGTTCTCAAAACCTTGAGCTTTCGACCACTTTGTCTTTCGACCATAGATTTGAACTTGACAAATACCTCGATCACTTCACTTTTCTTCTTGATCAGGTAAGTCCATAGTTTTCGACTGAAATCATCTATGAGTGTAACAAAGTATTTGTTACCTCCATTCAAATCCACCTGGATAGGACCACATACATCAGAGTATATGACATCAAGGATTGCCTTTGACTTGCTTCCTGCATCCTTGCTGAAGTTATTCTTGTGCTGCTTCGCCTGCACACATTCCTCACATACCTCGTTTGGAATGTCGATTTCTAGCAGTCCTGAAACCATATTCTTTCTTTTCAACACTCTGATGTCATTGAAGTTGAGATGGCCTAGTCGATAGTGCCATATCCATTCATCTCTGCTAGTTGCAGTTGCAAGGCACTCGTGCTCCATCACATTGGGTTCGATCTTGAAGGTTCTATTTTGTGACATAGGAGCCTTCAAGATTAACCTCCCACTTGCGTCGACAACTCTCATCATCTTATCTTCAATCGAAACCTTGTAGTTCTTTTCGACCAACTGCCTAATGCTGAGTAAGTTGCTCTTCATGCCTGGTATGTACAACACATTGGAAATTACTGACCTCTTTCCATCTTTCCTCGTAATCATTACATCACCAATACCTTCAGCTGCTAGAGTATTGTCATTTGCAAATTTCACCATATTTTTCATCGAGGGTCTTATGTTGATAAACCAATCTTTTCTTCCAGACATGTGTGATGAGCATCCTGAATCCAAGTACCATTGGTCCTTGAATTTATCTTCATCTTTTGTTGTGACCATCAACAACATCTCTTCTTCTTCTTGTTTTGCAAGCTTTGCATCACTTTCTTGACTTTTATTCTTTTCTGGACACACTGTCGAATAGTGACCATACTTCTGACAGTTGAAACATTGAATGTGACTCTTGTCAGGCTTTCGACCACCACCTCTTCCTCTACCTACAGCACCACCTCTTTGGTTGCCTTGGTAAGAGGGCTTTCTTTGATTCGACCAATTTCCTTCTTGCTGATTTTGACCAGTTGAATTGTTGTAGCCACCTCTACCTTTATTTTCAGTCCAGCTTCCTTTGCTTTTCTTTTCGTTTGCTGACTGAGCCTGCAGAGCCACATCGCTCTACGACTTGCCCGTAGCTCTTTCAGCCATTCTTTGTTTATGAGATTCAAGCGTCCCTTGAAGCTCTTCTTTTGTCAATTTCGACAAGTCCTTCTACTCTTCTATGGCTACCACAATATGGTCGAACTTAGGGGCCAAAGATCTCAAAATCTTTGAGACAACAGCTCTTGTTGTTAATACTTCTCCACATATCTTGATTTGATTCACTAGTTTCGTAACCCTAGTGAAGAAATCAGTTATGCTTTCGTTATCTTCCATCTGAAGCAATTCACATGTTCTCTTGTGAGTTTGTAACCTCACCTCTTTCACCTTTTCTGCACCTCCAAAAGATTTTTCAAGAATCTCCCAAGCTTCTTTTGAAGATTCTATATCACTAACCTTTTCAAAATTATCTGGACTCAGACATTGATGGATTATAAAGAGAGCTTTATAATCTTTCTTCTTCAATTCTTTATAAGCAGCCTTTTCTTCCTCCTTCGCACCTTCTGCAAGCGGTTCTACCCATTCTTTTACAAGATCCCAAAGATCTTGACAACAGAATACAACCTTCATCTGCTTGCACCAATTCTCATAGTTATCTCCTTTCAGAATTGGTAGTGTTGCTGGAAAATGCCCATTCGGATGATTCATTTCCATCGCCATTCTTCTTGCCTTGATTCGATTAACCGGAGCTATGATACCAGATGTTGGAATTAGACTCTCAAACCTTTGAGTAATTCCTCATCGTTAAAGATGACAATGAAGAAAAATAAGAACAAAAGTAGGATTGGGTTTGCGGAAATTAAAGAGAAGAAGAAAGTATTTTCTGCAGAGTTTCTCTCTGCCCACAAACTGTGGAAATTCTGTTATTCACTTGCAACTGCAACTTCTGTGAATACAAGTTATTGACTTGATTACAAATAATGAGGGTTACTCCCTATTTATAGATTTAGGTTAGCCTTCTCCCTAAGCCAAAGCCCAAAACTATAAAAGCCCAAAATACCTATTTTGGAACTAAATCAAATATAATCTATTTTAAATCTAAATCAAATCTATCTAAATTTAAAACAAACTTTTGTGTAACAAACTGTTACACACTTCGACACACCTTGTGTTCGAGTAACAACCTGCCTCGACACAAGGAATTACAAATTAACACACCACCTAATTCATTGTGTCTAAGCTATCCACATTCATCATAGCTCTTAGTCTTCTGAATATTTCGACCAGCACTCCCTTCGTCATGATATCTGCAATCTGATTCTCAGTTCTGCAGTGTTCCAAATTCATCTTCCCTTTAGCTACCTGCTCTCGAAGATAATGGAACCTCATTTCGATGTGCTTGCTTCGACCATGTGCTATCGGGTTCTTCGCCAGATTGATAGCTGACATGTTCTCGATCTTCATGGTAATTGCTCCATGATCTTTACCTGTTATCTCTTCGACCAAGTTCACCATCCATGTTGCTTGACATGCACAAAGAGAAGCAGCTATGTACTCTGCTTCGCACGATGATAGTGCCACTACTGGTTCCTTTCTCGAACTCCAAGCAACTGGTGCACCACCTAGCATAAACACATATCCTGCTGTGGATTTTCGATCCTCAGCATCACTACACCAACTCGAGTTGGTGTAACCCATTAATTTGCATTCTTTTCCCTTATCAGCTGCAGGAAACAGAATGCCATAGTCGAGAGTTCCTTTCAGATACCTCAGTATCCTCTTCGCCGCTGCTAGGTGCGATACCTTTGGCTTCTGCATGAATCTACTTATCATACCTACACTGTATGCTAAGTCAGGTCTTGTGTGACAAAGGTATCTCAATGATCCAATAAGTCTTCTGTATTGGGTTGGGTCGACACCCTCTTCATCTGGGTTCTTCGACAGTTGCAATCTTGTTTCAGCAGGTGTCGAAGTCGAATTGCATTCTTCCATCTCTAATCTCTTGAGAATTTCACTTGCATATCTTCTTTGATGCATCATCAAGCCTCTACTACTCTTGTAGAATTCGATGCCAAGGAAGTATGAAATTTCGCCCAAATCTGACATTTCAAATTCCTTGCTGAGATCACCTTTAAAGCCTTCGATCTCTTTCTTGCAGCTACCTGTTATCAACAAGTCATCGACATAGAGACATAGTATAAGCAATTCACTCTTGCTTCTTCTTACATATACCCCATGTTCAGTTGTGCACTTCACAAATTCTTTCTCCCTTAGGAAGCTGTCGATCTTCTTATTCCAAGCTCTTGGAGCTTGCTTCAGCCCATACAGTGCTTTATGCAGTCTGTACACTTTTCTCTCTTCTCCATGTTTCACAAACCCAACTGGTTGTGCAACATAGACTTCTTTGTCCAAGGGTCCATTCAGGAATGCACAGTTAACGTCCATCTGACACATGTGCCAATTGTTCATGTTCGCCAGACCAACAACCAACCTGATCGTTTCAATCATGGCAACAGGTGCAAAGACCTCGTCGAAGTCAATTCCTTCCTTCTGAAGAAATCCTTTTGCCACAAGCCTTGCCTTGTATCGAGTCACTTCACCTTTGGGATTACACTTCACCTTGTATACCCACTTCACATCAATTGCCTTCTTGCCTTGAGGCAATTCGACAAGTGACCAAGTATTGTTGTCTTCGATGGACTTCAATTCTTCATTCATAGCTTTCACCCACTTCGAATCCTTCAATGCCTCAGTTGCATTGACAGGTTCGACATCTGCGTAGAAAGCGTAATGTACCAGCTCACCTTCATCGTTGACTACATCATCTGATGTAATCACACATTCTTGCAACCTTGCAGGCATGTGTCTTGTTCTCGGAGGTCTGCCTGAGCCTGCATCACCTCTGACTTCTTCTTGTCCAACTTCTTCTCTTTCGACTTCAGTAGCTGGTTCGTCATAAAGAATTCTCACTGAATCCTTCTTGACATTTTCAGTCCAATCCCATTCTTTAAGCTCATCTATGATCACGTCCCTGCTGATCACTACTTGCTTGTTCACTGGGTCGAACAACTTGTATCCTCCAGTCGAATGATATCCTATAAGTATCATTTGACTCGACTTGTCATCAAGTTTTCTTCTCAACTGATCTGGCACATGTCTATGTGCTATAGATCCAAATACCTTCAGATGGCTCAAGCTAGGCTTCACACTAGACCAACATTCTTCTGGAGTAATTCCTTCTAGTTTCTTTGTCGGACATCTATTTAGAATGTATGTTGCAGTCGACACTACTTCTCCCCAAAATTCTTTAGGTAAATGCTTGCCGTTTAACATACTTCTTACCATATTCATGATGGTTCGATTCTTCCTTTCTGCGGTTCCATTCTGCTGTGGAGTGTAGGGTGGCACCACCTCATGCACAATCCCTTCTTTCTCACATAACATGTTGAAGTCTTTCGACACATATTCTCCACCACCGTCAGTTCTCAAAACCTTGAGCTTTCGACCACTTTGTCTTTCGACCATAGATTTGGACTTGACAAATACCTCGATCACTTCACTTTTCTTCTTGATCAGGTAAGTCCATAGTTTTCGACTGAAATCATCTATGAATGTAACAAAGTATTTGTTACCTCCATTCAAATCCACCTGGATAGGACCACATACATCAGAGTATATGACATCAAGGATTGCCTTTGACTTGCTTCCTGCATCCTTGCTGAAGTTATTCTTGTGCTGCTTCGCCTGCACACATTCCTCACATACCTCGTTTGGAATGTCGATTTCTAGCAGTCCTGAAACCATATTCTTTCTTTTCAACACTCTGATGTCATTGAAGTTGAGATGGCCTAGTCGATAGTGCCATATCCATTCATCTCTGCTAGCTGCAGTTGCAAGGCACTCGTGCTCCATCACATTGGGTTCGATCTTGAAGGTTCTATTTTGTGACATAGGAGCCTTCAAGATTAACCTCCCACTTGCGTCGACAACTCTCATCATCTTATCTTCGATCGAAACCTTGTAGTTCTTTTTCGACCAACTGCCCAATGCTGAGTAAGTTGCTCTTCATGCCTGGTATGTACAACACATTGGAAATTACTGACCTCTTTCCATCTTTCCTCGTAATCATTACATCACCAATACCTTCAGCTGCTAGAGTATTGTCATTTGCAAATTTCACCATATTTTTCATCGAGGGTCTTATGTTGATAAACCAATCTTTTCTTCCAGACATGTGTGATGAGCATCCTGAATCCAAGTACCATTGGTCCTTGAATTTATCTTCATCTTTTGTTGTGACCATCAACAACATCTCTTCTTCTTCTTGTTTTGCAAGCTTTGCATCACTTTCTTGACTTTTATTCTTTTCTGGACAAACTGTCGAATAGTGACCATACTTCTGACAATTGAAACATTGAATGTGACTCTTGTCAGGCTTTCGACCACCACCTCTTCCTCTACCTGCAGCACCACCTCTTTGGTTGCCTTGGTAAGAGGGCTTTCTTTGATTCGACCAATTTCCTTCTTGCTGATTTTGACCAGTCGAATTGTTGTAGCCACCTCTACCTTTATTTCCAGTCCAGCTTCCTTTGCCTTTCTTTTCGTTTGCTGACTGAGCCTGCAGAGCCACATCGCTCTTCGACTTGCCCGCAGCTCTTTCAGCCATTCTTTGTTTATGAGATTCAAGCGTCCCTTGAAGCTCTTCTTTTGTCAATTTCGAGAAGTCCTTCGACTCTTCTATGGCTACCACAATATGGTCGAACTTAGGGGCCAAAGATCTCAAAATCTTTGAGACAACAACTCTTGTTGTTAATACATCTCCACATATCTTGATTTGATTCACTAGTTTCGTAACCCTAGTGAAGAAATCAGTTATGCTTTCGTTATCTTCCATCTGAAGCAATTCACATGTTCTCTTGTGAGTTTGTAACCTCACCTCTTTCACCTTTTCTGCACCTCCAAAAGATTTTTCAAGAATCTCCCAAGCTTCTTTTGAAGATTCTATATCACTAACCTTTTCAAAATTACCTGGACTCAGACATTGATGGATTATAAAGAGAGCTTTATAATCTTTCTTCTTCAATTCTTTATAAGCAGCCTTTTCTTCCTCCTTCGCACCTTCTGCAAGCGGTTCTACCCATTCTTTTACAAGATCCCAAAGATCTTGACAACAGAATACAACCTTCATCTGCTTGCACCAATTCTCATAGTTATCTCCTTTCAGAATTGGTAGTGTTGCTGGAAAATGCCCATTCGGATGATTCATTGCCATCGTCATTCTTCTTGCCTTGAATCGATTAACTGGAGCTCTGATACCAGATGTTGGAATTAGACTCTCAAACCCTTGAGTAATTCCTCATCGTTAAAGATGACAATGAAGAAAAATAAGAACAAAAGTAGGATTGGGTTTGCGGAAATTAAAGAGAAGAAGAAAGTATTTTCTGCAGAGTTTCTCTCTGCCCACAAACTGTGGAAATTGTGTTATTCACTTGCAACTGCAACTTCTTTGAATACAAGTTGTTGACTTGATTACAAATAATGAGGGTTACTCCCTATTTATAGATTTAGGTTAGCCTTCTCCCTAAGCCAAAGCCCAAAACTATAAAAGCCCAAAATAACTATTTTGGAACTAAATCAAATATAATCTATTTTAAATCTAAATCAAATCTATCTAAATTTAAAACAAACTCTTGTGTAACAAACTGTTACACACTTCGACACACCTTGTGTTCGAGTAACAACCTGCCTCGACACAAGGAATTACAAATTAACACACCACCTAATTCATTATGTCTAAGCTATCCATATTCATCATAGCTCTTAGTCTTCTGAATATTTCGACCAGCACTCCCTTCGTCATGATATCTACAATCTGATTCTCAGTTCTGCAGTGTTCCAAATTCATCTTCCCTTTAGCTATCTGCTCTCGAAGATAATGGAACCTCATTTCGATGTGCTTGCTTCGACCATGTGCTATCGGGTTCTTCGCCAGATTGATAGCTGACATGTTCTCGATCTTCATGGTAATTGCTCCATGATCTTTACCTGTTATCTCTTCGACCAAGTTCACCATCCATGTTGCTTGACATGCACAAAGAGAAGCAGCTATGTACTCTGCTTCGTACGATGATAGTGCCATTACTGGTTCCTTTCGCGAACTCCAAGCAACTGGTGCACCACCTAGCATAAACACATATCCTGCTGTGGATTTTCGATCCTTAGCATCACTACACCAACTCGAGTCGGTGTAACCCATTAATTTGCATTCTTTTCCCTTATCAGCTGCAGGAAACAGAATGCCATAGTCGAGAGTTCCTTTCAGATACCTCAGTATCCTCTTCGCCGCTGCTAGGTGCGATATCTTTGGCTTCTGCATGAATCTACTTATCATACCTACACTGTATGCTAAGTCAGGTCTTGTGTGACAAAGGTATCTCAATGATCCAATAAGTCTTCTGTATTGGGTTGGGTCGACATCCTCTTCATCTGGGTTCTTCGACAGTTGCAATCTTGTTTCAGCAGGTGTCGAAGTCGAATTGCATTCTTCCATCTCAAATCTCTTGAGAATTTCACTTGCATATCTTCTTTGATGCATCATCAAGCCTCTACTACTCTTGTAGAATTCGATGCCAAGGAAGTATGAAATTTCGCCCAAATCTGACATTTCAAATTCCTTGCTGAGATCACCTTTAAAGCCTTCGATCTCTTTCTTGCAGCTACCTGTTATCAACAAGTCATCGACATAGAGACATAGTATAAGCAATTCACTCTTGCTTCTTCTTACATATACCCCATGTTCAGTTGTGCACTTCACAAATTCTTTCTCCCTTAGGAAGCTGTCGATCTTCTTATTCCAAGCTCTTGGAGCTTGCTTCAGCCCATACAGTGCTTTATGCAGTCTGTACACTTTTCTCTCTTCTGCATGTTTCACAAACCCAACTGGTTGTGCAACATAGACTTCTTTGTCCAAGGGTCCATTCAGGAATGCACATTTAACGTCCATCTGACACATGTGCCAATTGTTCATGTTCGCCAGACCAACAACCAACCTGATCGTTTCAATCATGGCAACAGGTGCAAAGACCTCGTCGAAGTCAATTCCTTCCTTCTGAAGATATCCTTTTGCCACAAGCCTTGCCTTGTATCGAGTCACTTCACCTTTGGGATTACACTTCACCTTGTATACCCACTTCACATCAATTGCCTTCTTGCCTTGAGGAAATTCGACAAGTGACCAAGTATTGTTGTCTTCGATGGACTTCAATTCTTCATTCATAGCTTTCACCCACTTCGAATCCTTCAATGCCTCAGTTGCATTGACAGGTTCGACATCTGCGTAGAAAGCGTAATGTACCAGCTCACCTTCATCATTGACTACATCATCTGATGTAATCACACATTCTTGCAACCTTGCAGGCATGTGTCTTGTTCTCTGAGGTCTGCCTGAGCCTGCATCACCTCTGACTTCTTCTTGTCCAACTTCTTCTCTTTCAACTTCAGTAGCTGGTTCGTCATAAAGAATTCTAACTGAATCCTTCTTGACATTTTCAGTCCAATCCCATTCTTTAAGCTCATCTATGATCACGTCCCTGCTGATCACTACTTGCTTGTTCACTGGGTCGAACAACTTGTATCCTCCAGTCGAATGATATCCTATAAGTATCATTTGACTCGACTTGTCATCAAGTTTTCTTCTCAACTGATCTGGCACATGTCTATGTGCTATAGATCCAAATACCTTCAGATGGCTCAAGCTAGGCTTCACACCAGACCAACATTCTTCTGGAGTAATTCTTTCTAGTTTCTTTGTCGGACATCTATTTAGAATGTATGTTGCAGTCGACACTACTTCTCCCCAAAATTCTTTAGGTAAATGCTTGCCTTTTAACATACTTCTTACCATATTCATGATGGTTCGATTCTTCCTTTCTGCGGTTCCATTCTGCTGTGGAGTGTAGGGTTGCACCACCTCATGCACAATCCCTTCTTTCTCACATAACATGTTGAAGTCTTTCGACACTTATTCTCCACCACCGTCAGTTCTCAAAACCTTGAGCTTTCGACCACTTTGTCTTTCGACCATAGATTTGGACTTGACAAATACCTCGATCACTTCACTTTTCTTCTTGATCAGGTAAGTCCATGTTGGAGCGGTAAAGCGGCAAGCAACAAAAGTTTTGGAAATATTTATCCGGGAATTTATCGTGTCCACAGAGATTGGTGCTACCGAATCGCCGTTCGACGGATTCTAAGTTCTTGAGTTTGGGTTAAAATGGGTTTTAAGCAAACAAGTAAAAATATAACATTTGAACATAAACTAAATTCATTCTTGATATAGAATAGCTTATCTGGTTTGAATCTAAACTACTCCTCACAAACTTAGATTTATCACTCCGCCGTACTCAATCTACAATACTCATCAGAATCACCACATATCCCTCACATCAATGTCCATTTCTGCAACACCGACAAATTTCAACTATATTGCTCTTTCGACGATGTCTCCACCGATCGAACAACACAGAGGCATTAAACTCAGATATTATGTGGATGTTAACCCCAATCCTATGTCTAGAATCAAAAGCTAACAGGTTTTCCCCTAATCAAGATTTGTGATGTATATTTCTACAACAACACAAATCCAAAACATTCAAGCAAAAAAGATCAAGAAAACACCCATTAAGATTTGTAAAGCAAATATATTATACAACTAGTACAAAGAGTAACAAACATCCATGGGTTTAGAGTATTTACATACAAACTCAGCAAAAGAGAAATACAAAGAGAATAGAAGAAAACGAACCAAACATTTCTTGGTTTGTCAACACCAATCGATGAGAAATTCGACCTCTGATCATCCGATTGCAAGCTCCAATGGTGTTTCCAAGCTAAATCTACCCAAAAATGACCTAGGATGAGTTGGGGTTCAAAAATACCCAAAACATAACCTAAAAAATCTGATTTTCGCCTATTTATGAAATTTTCAGATCTGTCCAGCGCGCGTCGCGCGCAGGAGCGCGCGTCGCGGCCAACTCGCTGACTTGAAAAAACAGCTTTTAGTAAAAATGGCGTAACTTGAGAACCGTAACTCCGATTTGCGCCCGGTTCGAAGCGTTGGAAAGCTTATTCAATTTCCTATCTAACAATGAATAAATGGCAGTCCAATTGATGATTTTTATCATCCTCATTTTGAGCCTTAACCACCGAATGAATTGATTCCGTCGCTTAAAATCGCGCCTTTGAAGCCGTGTCTTCGACACTTTATTGCTCATGCTCCAAATACGCAAGAATACCTACAAAAAGAGTAGAAAACTATCAAAAAGTATAAAAGTGTATGAAAATATATCTATTCACAAAGTATACGTATTTATGCACAAAACGAGGAATTATTCGAACGATATTAACAAAAAGTATCGATAAGTGCCACTATTTACAAACACAAAATAACTACATTTTGGCACTTAACAACTCTCCCCAACTTGAATTTGTTTGTCCTCAAACAAAACCAAACACTCAAAGAATCAAAAGTAAAAATCCAAAGAATCAAGAATCAACAAGATTTATAAAAACGAAACAATTAAACGGTTCAAACAAAAACGTACGAACAAAGTAAATATTTACCATTATCCTACAACGACAACATAAAAATGAAACGATTCCTAAGTACAAAAATTCATACAAAACATCCTAAAACAAAACAAGCTCAATAATGAATCACGCCTACCAAAAACTCATCTGTAGATGAAAAACACCGAAAGGTGAGGACTTTGAACACACATCCAACAATCTTGCAAACAAAAGACAAAATTATGCGTTCATCTAAAAATAGTATTGAAAATGCAACGACACGAATCACAAGGGCTTTCAAGGTTGTAATGTGGCTCGGTTAACAAACAAGTGATAAGTCCTAAAGCTAATCGAAACAAAAAACTTGTCTAAACCTAAGGGAGTAATTACTTCCACAAAGTTTCAAACAATACAATTCCAATCCAACTTTCTTCTTCATCACATGTTTCACACCAAAACATAATACTTATTAGCACACTCTTATTCATACTCTTTTTTGTTATTTTCTATTTCCAAATTTTTCTCTTTTTTCCTTCTTTTTCTTTTCTTTCTTTTTCACATTTTTTTCTTTCTTTATCTTTTCTATCCACAACCTCACATCAACCACAATATAAGCAAGCAAACATCTTCTCCCCAACTTGAATTCAACCATAACATAAAGTGAATACTCCCTACTTTCTAAGGCAAGGTAAAAATACAACTAAACATCATAGGTGAAGGGTTCAAGAAAAATGATAATCAAAATCCATCAAAAAGGTGAACTATGTCTCAAGTTCAAAAACAAAATGGACAATGACAAAAAGGCTCAAAGAGGTTACGAATGGTCACACACTCACAAGGTAAATTGACATTTGGCTAATGGTAGTTGTGCTCAAAATCAAACAAGTGCCTTGATCACTTTTGTGCATTCACAAAATCAATACAAATGAAAGATTAAACATAATAATATCCAGTTAACACAAGAAATGTCGGTCACTCGCATATGTATACAATGGAAAGCCACTGTACATTTATGGTAAAAAGGGGAAACTAATTGTGATTCAAGTCATGAGCAAGTTATGCAAAAAGAATGAATAATATGAAATTTGTACAAATGAAAAATCTCATAACATGTTATGCTATAGAAAGCGATAAACAAGTACCTTGCGACGTACAAATTTGAACAATTATTACCGTACAACCGGCATGTTGAATCTATCACAATCGGAGAATTACCAAATGCGACTCCAAGTAATCGGGCCAAAATTTGAGTCTAAACAACAACAAAAGAATTAAAAAATAAAACTATAAAACACTATACTATAAAGCCTTGGTGTAAGTGGGAAAAAGCGAGCCGAGTGAACCATTAAAAATAGTTCACTTAACAAAAGCAACAATGCGCGCGACGCGCCAATTAGAGCGCGCGACGCGCGCTAAGTTCTGCCAAACCAAGCTCTTCAGCTTCCACGCCGCGCGACGCGCCCTCTTTGCTTGCGACGCGCGCTACACCAGAAAAACCAAACCAGTTCAGAAAACCAGAATTTCCAGTGCGCCACCACTTAACACCTACACTACTCATTTACAGAAAATTAAAACAGAAAAATATACAACCGTTGGGGTGCCTCCCAACAAGCGCTTGTTTTACATCGTAAGCTCGACGCCTTTATTGTGCACGGTAGTAACTTCCTCCACGACACGCCAATGCTTTCGCCCCAACGCGTACCTAAAGAAAGTGTCCTAACCACACACGAACAAACATTACGAAACAAGAGAATATACAACAATACATAAACAACACATATTAACAAACACGTAACGATAAGTAAAAACACAACTTTTACAAAAGTTTGGTGAAATTAACTAAACAAGTTGAAAAGTTAAGATTTGAAATTAAAGAACTATCCGAGTTCAACTTGTTTAATAAGTCCACCAAACAAAATTAGAACATGTATCTATACAATCCACTATACAAAAGTATACAAATATAAGGAAATTCACAAATATACGATATTAACAAAACTCAAAAACAAAGAAACTATCGCAATGCAAATTCAATAGAAACACCAATCCCCGGCAACGGCCGCCTGTCACGCGGGTGACCCGGGTTCGATCCCCGGCAACGGCGCCATTTTGTTGGAGCGGTAAAGCGGCAAGCAACAAAAGTTTTGGAAATATTTATCCGGGAATTTATCGTGTCCACAGAGATTGGTGCTACCGAATCGCCGTTCGACGGATTCTAAGTTCTTGAGTTTGGGTTAAAATGGGTTTTAAGCAAACAAGTAAAAATATAACATTTGAACATAAACTAAATTCATTCTTGATAGAGAATAGCTTATCTGGTTTGAATCTAAACTACTCCTCACAAACTTAGATTTATCACTCCGCCGTACTCAATCTACAATACTCATCAGAATCACCACATATCCCTCACATCAATGTCCATTTCTGCAACACCGACAAATTTCAACTATATTGCTCTTTCGACGATGTCTCCACCGATCGAACAACACAGAGGCATTAAACTCAGATATTATGTGGATGTTAACCCCAATCCTATGTCTAGAATCAAAAGCTAACAGGTTTTCCCCTAATCAAGATTTGTGATGTCTATTTCTACAACAACACAAATCCAAAACATTCAAGCAAAAAAGATCAAGAAAACACCCATTAAGATTTGTAAAGCAAATATATTATACAACTAGTACAAAGAGTAACAAACATCCATGGGTTTAGAGTATTTACATACAAACTCAGCAAAAGAGAAATACAAAGAGAATAGAAGAAAACGAACCAAACATTTCTTGGTTTGTCAACACCAATCGATGAGAAATTCGACCTCTGATCATCCGATTGCAAGCTCCAATGGTGTTTCCAAGCTAAATCTACCCAAAAATGACCTAGGATGAGTTGGGGTTCAAAAATACCCAAAACATAACCTAAAAAATCTGATTTTTGCCTATTTATGAAATTTTCAGATCAGTCCAGCGCGCGTCGCGCGCAGGAGCGCGCGTCGCGGCCAACTCGCTGACTTGAAAAAACAGCTTTTAGTAAAAATGGCGTAACTTGAGAACCGTAACTCCGATTTGCGCCCGGTTCGAAGCGTTGGAAAGCTTATTCAATTTCCTATCTAACAATGAATAAATGGCAGTCCAATTGATGATTTTTATCATCCTCATTTTGAGCCTTAACCACCGAATGAATTGATTCCGTCGCTTAAAATCGCGCCTTTGAAGCCGTGTCTTCGACACTTTATTGCTCATGCTCCAAATACGCAAGAATACCTACAAAAAGAGTAGAAAACTATCAAAAAGTATAAAAGTGTATGAAAATATATCTATTCACAAAGTATACGTATTTATGCACAAAACGAGGAATTATTCGAACGATATTAACAAAAAGTATCGATAAGTGCCACTATTTACAAACACAAAATAACTACATTTTGGCACTTAACAGTCCATAGTTTTCGACTGAAATCATCTATGAATGTAACAAAGTATTTGTTACCTCCATTCAAATCCACCTGGATAGGACCACATACATCAGAGTATATGACATCAAGGATTGCCTTTGACTTGCTTCCTGCATCCTTGCTGAAGTTATTCTTGTGCTGTTTCGCCTGCACACATTCCTCACATACCTCGTTTGGAATGTCGATTTCTAGCAGTCCTGAAACCATATTCTTTCTTTTCAACACTCTAATGTCATTGAAGTTGAGATGGCCTAGTCGATAGTGCCATATCCATTCATCTCTGCTAGCTGCAGTTGCAAGGCACTCGTGCTCCATCATATTGGGTTCGATCTTGAAGGTTCTATTTTGTGACATAGGAGCCTTCAAGATTAACCTCCCACTTGCGTCGACAACTCTCATCATCTTATCTTCGATCGAAACCTTGTAGTTCTTTTCGACCAACTGCCCAATGCTGAGTAAGTTGCTCTTCATGCCTGGTATGTACAACACATTGGAAATTACTGACCTCTTTCCATCTTTCCTCGTAATCATTACATCACCAATACCTTCAGCTGCTAGAGTATTGTCATTTGCAAATTTCACCATATTTTTCATCGAGGGTCTTATGTTGATAAACCAATCTTTTCTTCCAGACATGTGTGATGAGCATCCTGAATCCAAGTACCATTGGTCCTTGAATTTATCTTCATCTTTTGTTGTGACCATCAACAACATCTCTTCTTCATCTTGTTTTGCAAGCTTTGCATCACTTTCTTGACTTTTATTCTTTTCTGGACAAACTGTTGAATAGTGACCATACTTTTGACAGTTGAAACATTGAATGTGACTCTTGTCAGGCTTTCGACCACCACCTCTTCCTCT
>NC_081182.1:200524607-200623469 GCF_029867415.1 Vicia villosa
GGAAATACAGAGAAACTGAGAGAAAGGACTCTAAAACTTTGATGATGAGCCGACTTCACGTTCTAACATCTTCTTCTGTTTCTTGAGCTGAGCGTTCTCTGACGTGAGCTGATCGATGATCCAGGAAGCAGGAGGGATATGATGAGAAAGTGATGTTTGTGTCACTTGTCGATCGAGCACTTCAAGTAACTCATCCTTCCTTCTTAGGATGTTTTGAATCTCAACATTTTCCGTGTTGACAATTCGATACTTGCTCCTCCAAGCATTCCTTTCTTGGCATACCTTGTTTAATGCCGCTTGAAGTTTTTCAACATCGGTGGAGAAAAGGTAAATTGGTTCCCTTAGGGGAATAGGTTCTTGATGTTGATATGGCATCCTGAGCTTGAATGCTCTGATGCGTACCCATTGAAGGTAAGGATCCAGGGAGATACAAAGATGTTTTCCTAACAATCTTCTCCCTTTGCTGTGAACAAGACGCCAGGCTTGGACAATTTCCTTCTTCAGCATGTTGTCATGATCGTCGATGTTCTTGAAGAACAAACCCTCCAATTGGATGTTACTTGGTATATTTTTCATGGGATAGCCGTATTGACGACGGGCTAAAGCTGGATTGTAACTAATTCCTCCCTTAGTTCCAATAAGGGGTATGTTGGGAAAACTTCCGCAACTGAAGATGATCTTGGTTTCGTCGTTGTCAGGACTACACCAATCAATGTCTGTATGAGTGAGAGACATGATTTTCTGTGACCAGTAAAGGCCATCCCTCATGTTCCAGAAAGTGCTAGACTTCGGCAGGTGTGAAACGAACCATTCGTATAACAACGGTACGCAGCATGTGATTAATCCTCCTCGCTGCAGGTTTCTTGAATGCACAGAGTGATAAGCATCCGCAAGCAAGGTTGGAACTGGATTTCCAATTAAGAAGATCTTAATTGCGTTGATGTCGACGAAATCGTTAATGTTAGGGAACAAAAACAATCCGTAGATAAGCAAAGCCAAGACTTCCTCAAAAGCGCTCATATCTTGGATGCTGACGAAGTACCGAGCTTGATCAAACAAGAATTTGGAGGGCAATCCTTGAATTCCTCCTCTACTCACCATATGAGTTCTGATGTCGACTACGTTCAAAGGAGTAGTTGCAGCAATGATAACGTCATCAGGATTCTTTTCCAAACCGGAGTACGGATCTTGCGCGTACACGGGTATTCCAATCAGACGAGAGTACTCCTCTAACGTAGGCATGAGCTGATAATCTGGAAAGGTGAAGCAGTGATACGTTGGATCGTAAAACTGTACCAAGGTGGGAAGGATCCCATCCACAATGTTGGTATTGAGCAAAGGCAGAAGTTTTCCATACTTCTCCTTGAAAGCCTGGGGGTTGACCACCAGTTTTCCGAGCTTTCCCAGTTCCTCGACCTGGGGAATCTTGAAGGTGTATTTCCTAGCTCTCTTTCTCCCATAATCCATAATATAGATCCTTAAGTCCTTTCTCCGTTTCTCTCTTTTTATGAAGTTCAAAACGTTCGTTATTTAGTTTCCTTGAAAAACGACTCGAAAAAGACTCTTTTTGTTTTTTTAGTTGTTTATTAATGAATGATGCATGAATGCATGAATGCACACACAAGAGTTTTAAACAAACATGGCATTGAAAGGTATAGTGGTCATGAAGTCCAAACGCAATCCCCGCCCCAATGGTAAACTAAGGTTAAGGATTTTTGTACCTGTAGAACGGGTTCTAGGGGTCTCAGAGTTTTTGCTCAACCTTAAAGATACGTTGATTGGTATCTATAAGAGAGTTTTCTCTGAGTGTAGTATCTGCGTGACAATTACTTCCGTAATCACCGCTCTACATCCTAAAAAAGGCTTTAAGTGGGGTTAATGTGTTTCTAGGTCCTCCTGGTACAAATCAGTCTCAGAATGCAGTGGCGCAGTTAATCACAACCAGCCAGGCAAATCCCAAGAGTAGACTTGGAAACCAAGATTAGAGGGCCTTCACCGAGAAGACATCCTCCATCCTATCTTATGTTGCACTCAAATCCGGGTATAGGATTTCTCACCACAAGGGGGAATCAAGCCCTTTCCCGATACAGAATAAACAAAATAAACAAATATATATATGCAACAAACACATGATATGACACAGAGGTTAGGCAGGACCTCTCTTGTTTCAGGGGGAATTTGGCATCCCTAATTCCTCATTGGGGCTGGACCAGCAACAGGTCAACCATTGGTTTGGATGAAAAACCAAGGTTTTTAACACTTATATCCCCAGCAGAGTCGCCATTTTTCTGTGGTGTCGTTTTCTTTTACCTCCCCGTTTCACTTGGGAGGACGGCACGCTAAACCCTTCACGCGAAATTTGGAAGGAGAATGCGCCCGTGGTGGGATGAATTTTATTTCAGTTCTTCCTACGATATCACACGAACTTTCTTATTTGTCCTACGAGTAGGAAAGGGAAAAAAAGATCTCAACTAAACCCTAGGAGTTTGCTAAGTGTGGGGATTTCACCTAGACTAGAAATTCTGGAGTCCGGGAGGTCGGGTATACATAGGGAAGTGTTTAAACACCCTACATATCTGTAGTACTCTACAGGAACCTTCTCTGTGTCATTGTGATTGTGTTTGCTGCTAATGATTGGGAAAGTTTCTCCTTTGTGTTAGGAGAAGGAATTGAATTGATTAAAGAAAGACAGACAGATAGACAGACCGACTATTTTTGGTATTTTATTAGCTCGCTGAGATTCCTTGTGAACCTCATGCCTACATATCCCTAGTGGAAGTCAGAGCTTAATGTAGTTCGGGGAACTAACTAGGGAAATTACTTGTTTTTGGTGCCTTGCTTAAAGCTCAAGGTTGAAGCTTGGAATTAAATCTCTGTTTATAGTAAAGAGACATGAAATTATCTTTACAGAGAGGTATTTATACTATTCTACCACAAACATTTAAAAGTGACAGAAAAGCTAAAAAAAATGATGTTTCATTAAGAGGGGAGTCTACTTGGTTGATCAAGTATGACAGCCATCGTGCCTCTAAAATGAAAGAAAGATGCTCATCCAAATTAGGGAAAGTGTACAAGTCTGGGGATGTGCCAGAGCATGTCTTTCAGAATCCTAAATGGGAGACTTTGAATGAAATTGAAATTGAAATGTTTGTTTGTTTGAATGTGGTAGAGTAGTAAAAATATCTCTCTATAGAGATAAGCTATGTCTATCTACTGTATAAAAGATTTGACTTTAGCTGGCTTGTATGAGGCCCAAGCTTGAGGCTTTTTGATTGATTAATTAATTATTGACTCTGGGAGATAACTCCATTGAGGGTTAATTACAGGTTATTTTAGTGTTCTGTACAAAGCCCAGAATTGAGGCTGACTCTACTTAGGGAGACTCTATTTATGTGCCTTGTACAAAGCCCAAGGTTGTGGCTGACTGTTGAGGATAATTGAATGAATGACTCTATTTTGTGTGCCTTGTACAAAGCCCAAGGTTGTGGCTGACTCTAGCTAGGGAAAACATTATTTTCTGCCTTGTACAAAGCCCAAGGTTGTGGCAGACTCTTAAATAAACTGAGTATGGATGACTCTATGGGGAAAAGATCCTAGGTGTTAGGAATCTTTGACACATGAAAATATGGTTTATCTGCCTTGTACAAAGCCCAAGGTTGTGGCTACTGAGTGATAAAGAACTCACTGGGGAGACTCTATTATCTGCCTTGTACAATGCCCAAGGTTGAGGCTGACTCTTGACAGGGGAGTTTTATTGTTTGGTGCCTTGTATGAAGCCCAAGGTTGAGGCTAACTATTTTTGTTGGTTTTGACTTTACTGAGGAGGTTTTATTTATTGAAAGACTGTTTTTCTTTGGAAGCTAACCCTTTCCAGGGATTTTGACTCAGCTGGTGAATTTGTATGTTAAAAGACTGACTTTTATCATGTTTTTGGAGGCTGACCCTTTCCAGGGGTTTTGACTCTTTTGGGGAAATTATCTCCTAAGAGAAATGAATCCTTATTTTTGACATTTTTATTAATTGACTTTGGAGGCTAACCCTTTCCAGGGGTTTTGTTGAAATGAATGATTGATTTGGAGGCTAACCCTTTCCAGGGAATTTATTGAAATGATTGGCAGAAAGATTATCTAATGGAGACTTCTTGTTTAAAGCCCAAGATGAAGGCTGACACATGCTGAGGAGAAAATAAACATAGATCCTAGACTCTGCTAAGGAAGATTGATGAAGATCAGGGTGACAGAGACTGTCCATGTCTCTCATTCCAAAAGGTGTGCTCAATGTGAAATTGAGACAAACTTAGCTTGTTTAAAGTCTGGTTTAAATTGGAAGAAACTCACCAGGGTAGGCTAAAAGGTGACTAAAGACCTGTTCCTATGTTTATAAGAAACCTGATGGGTCCTTGTATACAAGCTCAAGAGGAAGCTGGAAATGCTTTTAAGAAGCCTGTGGGTCCTTGTACAAAGCCCAAGAGGAGGCTAATCGAGGGTCCTTGTTATAGCACAAGAGAAAGCTATGCAGTTTTGAACTTATTTTGGCTCTAAGCAAATGGGTAAGAGGTTTCACCGGGAATAATTCCTCTTTGGGTGGATGTGTCCTATTATTTGGATTCTAAGGTTTTTGCCAAGATGTTTCACCGGGAATAATTCATCTTGGGGGTTTGAACTACAGATCTCTAATTAGGAAAGAGCCTTCACCGGGAAGACATTCTCAATCCTAGGCCATATTCCTATAATATATATATATATAGTTTAACTGTCCTAGGGTTTACACTCAAACGTAGTTCTAAACTAATATATGCACAGTTTATATTTGACAGTAATTTAAATAAAGACTGTAAATTGAAAGCTTGTAAAGCCTAACCTGGAGGGAGTGGAGGCCATTGAAGAAGTATGTACAGAGCCTCAACAGTATTTTTGTTGTTTTGAGTATAACAGTTGAATATATATGATAAACAGTTAATGGTTTTTGAAAACAGAAGAAGTGAAGATGGACAAAGGTCACATAGGTATCTGAAGAGTTTCACCGGGAATAATGCCCTTCAAATACCAGAAGAATGTTTTGAAAACAGAAAGAAGATTTTGAAAATACAGTTTTGAAAACAGGCTAAGAAGAGAAGATTTTTGGGACTTACACTCTATTAGAGGCCCAGTACTTTACAGTACTGGTGTAAAAGCAATTGAAAATGATTTTGAATGATACAAGGTTTTGTTGTTTGAAAACCCTAATCATTTGATCTATTTGGAGATTGAAAACAGTTTTGAGAATTGACAAAAGTCAACTTAATTAAAGTAAAAATAAAGATTTTTTACTTAATTAAGACCTAAACAATTAGGGTTTTATCATAAACTTTATTTACAAAATGATTTAGGTTAAAACAAAGTGAAAATATGTATTAAAGTATTTAAGAAAACACCTAAAACATACTATTTTAAACCTAATAAAAATACATGAAATAAATAATATTTTTATGATTTTTTTTTATTATTCACAAAATATATACATTAAATGACAAGTGTGTGAAAAATGAAGTAAAAATGGATTTATTTGATAAGTTAAATGATTGTGTGAAGTTGATAAAAAAAAGGAAGAAAAATAGTAGTAAAAATATGGTTTGGTCTCACCAAGGGTTGAACTCACGCCCTCTTGGTTACCAAACAAAACAAATACCAACTGGGCCACGCGCGTGGCCTGTTTAAGGAAAGAGCCCATATGATTATATGTGAAAGCAAGACATTAAATGAGTTGAAAAAAATAAAATGAATAAAAGGTCTGAGGGGGGGATCGAACCCCAGACCTAAGGCATGAGAAAGTGAGAGGCGCTTGTAACCAAGTGAGCTGAACGTTTTAGTCGTTCAAAACACGCTTCCAATTGATTATATTTTAAACTTGCTTCTGAGAATTCAAAAAAACGCGCGCAAAGCAACTTCATCTTCAACCTCACGATTTCAATTTCTGGAAATCCTATCTCCCTCAATTCTCAACCAAATTCAAAGATGTAAGGATGGATTTTGCTCGTTTTTGGACGAGGATTATGATGGTGTCCTTTAATTTCATTTATTCTAAGTGTAACATAAAATTCGCAAGCATGAACACTAAGAACCCTAAAACTGAATTTAAACATGAAATGCTATATATGTATGTTTTGATGCAATTGATTGAGGGCTAATGATCTATGAAGGTGCAGAAACCAACTGGTAACTTCATTTTTAATTTATCATGCGTGAACCATAGAGTTTGAAGTTTTGGAAACTTACCTGAAAAATGAAGATCTGGCTCTGATCAAAGTGTGTTGCAGAGTTGTTGCAACGATCCAAATAGCTTCAGTGATCCTCCTGGAAGGTGTTGAGATGCTTAGCTTGGACTGAAAGTACCCAGAACCTCTTGCTCGACCCCAACTGCAACAGCTCCAAGTGAGAGGTGCAGATGATGATTCCTCACTCCCAGAAGTGTTTCAGAGGTTTGGATCACCTCTAAATGACTCCCCTAATGTGTTTGAATACTTAATTCCAAGGGAAGAGCTTTGGTTTGAAGAATCCGAGTCTTCTTGCCAAAGAACCTTTGAAAACCTTAAGTATGGAGAAAGAAGAGAGAAAGCAAGAATTCTGTTGCTTTGGTGTGTTTGATTACTGAGGTATGCTCTCTTATTTATAGGCAAATGATGCTGAGCAATTGGAGATAGTAAGCTTGCTTAATGAAGTCACTTTGGTTTCTTAGCCATGAAGAAATTCAAAGAATATCCCAAGTGCAATGATGAGCTCTTTGATACCACTCCCTAGCCATCGGTTTTGCTTGATCTTAGGGGACAAATTTGCTGCAGAAATGAGCTCCAATTGGTTGGGAGAAGATTCCTTTGATGAATCACCAATTTGCCATAAATTCAAAAATGCAATCATTACATAATCACATGCCTTTGTTTTTGGGAATCTTCTCTAATCCTTATGCAATGATGGAAATTGATGTATGGTATGGTTTCAGATGCATTAGAGGTCGTGTAGCATCACTTAGTGAAGCAATATGCACAAAATTGCAAAGTTTCAAATTGTACATGACCTATAATTTTACTTCATGAGGCCAACTTTGAACAAGCATAACTCCTAGCTCAAATTGAATTTGGAGAAGTTTGAACACAATTTGGAAAGCCCTAAACATCTACTTTAAATCATTAGTTTATGTCTTCTTCAGAATCATTTGGGAAATTTGTGAAAAATGAGCCCAAAGTTGGATGAAAACTAGGTTAAAACGCTTAGAAAAATTTCTAAGTGTTTATGACCTAAACTTCAAAATTTCCAAAACTTCATAAATGGTTGATCTTTTGAAAAAAGTTCCTTTGTAAGATGTTGTTTTATTTTGCAAGATCTACAACTTTCATGTTGGAAGTTTTTTGAGTTGTGTAGGTGAAATTTTGAGTTCTCACTATGCCCTCAAAAACCCTAATTCCCGACTTTTTGCTCCTTGATGAATTTCTTGGAATTTCTTTGGTCAAATGACTTTAATATCCATATATTGATGATATTGATCTTTGAAAGTCATTTTTTTACCAAAAACCTTAAAAGTCAATGGTGATCCCATACAGTTGACTTTTGCCTGACAAAGTGAATTTTTGGACTTTTGTGTAGAAACAATATCTTATCCTCAAATGAATGATGTAAATGGATTATATTGAAGTAGTAGAGACTCTTGAATCATGTCTTAAGTTTTGGATTCATGCCCTGATTAAAAGTCAACTATCTTGGTGAATTAGGTCAAAAACCCTAATTGTCGACCAGAGGACAATGATGACTGTAGACTTTGAACTGAGATGTAATGTCCAGTGGATCTTGTCATATGAGTTATTTGAAGATGATTGATGTCTTTGAATGGTTCCCTGGGGCTTTTTAGGGTTTCCCAAAAGTGATCCCTGATTTTAGTCCTTGATAGGCTCCAAACCCTAGTCTGTTGATCTGAGTAATCCTGTGCTTAGATGACTGGGTGTCTTAATCAATCATAGGTGTAATAATGAGGATTTTGAGTCTTATGATTGTATTGGAGACTAATCCCTCTATTGATTGATCCTTTGCCTGAGTTTTCTTGTCTTTGAATACCCTCGATTGAATGTCAGGCTGCTCTGGGTACTTGTTTTGACTTGATGAAAATCCTGAAGATATGTCATCTCAGGGGGGTCAAAAATTAGGGTATGACAGAAGGGTGTGACAGATAATGCACTACTTTTTACTAAAGGGTACGTAGGAGTATATAGTGGTTCAACTCTATCGTCTTCGCATGAACCTACTTCACTCTTCAATGATTTTCAACTGAAAGTTATTTTCATCCTCTATGTTTGACAAATATTATAAGAGTTCATACAATCACCAATTCACAATAATGTTAAGAAAAATAAATTTCCTATTTGAATTTTGGCTTGTAAAAAACTTAATTCCAAACTCTTGTGCAAAAATTTTACTCGATTCTCGCTTCTTGAACCTTCCAGTTTCACGGACCTACTCATAAACTTATTTTGCAGAAATTACCTCCACTACAACATTTAGGCTCTCCAGCAACAATTAGAAAACGTTGCAAGAACCTTAGAAAGCGTTGCTTAAAGGAATAGGGGACATTTTCTAGGTGTCTCCTGTGCAAGCGTTGCCTATTCACTAAGGCGACATTTTTTCTCGTTCTTTGGGGACGTTTTTTAAAAGCGTTGCCTAAACCAAAGGAATAGGGGACGATTATTTGTGGCCTATTAGGCGACGCTTTTTAAGTGTTTCCAGATGTGGCTACAATTAATAACTGTTCCCTTAAATCTGAACAAGGAGAAATGTTTTTAAAGTGTAGCCATAGCTTATAGGATGTTCTTTTACATTTTCCACATAAAATATACAATTTTTTTTATTTTCTAAACAATATAATCGATGATGACTGACTTCAAAAAAATGTCGATAATAACTTAAACAAGATCAAATTTAACTGTACATCAACAAAAGATAAATTATAATAAAATCTAGTTCAAATATTAATTCAAGATAGTAGCCAATACATAAAATTCCTAGCGTTACAATACTTATAATACTAAGTTTAATACTTTGAAGTATGAACCTAGCAAAATAAGAAAAAACATAATTCAGCAAAACAACAAAAAACAAGTTCAAGTTTAATGCTGTCTGTCATACCCCAATTTTTGACCCTAAGATCCTATATCATTCATATCTCAATCACTAATCAAGAGCTTCACTTGGAAGTTTTGTTTATGGTGTTGCACTCACCTCATCAATGAGAGGGACTATCAAGCACCAATGATTGTTTCTCTTGTATGCGTATTATACTAACCCAAATACCAAAAATATTGCTTTGTTTCTTTGTAGGCTTTTGTTTTGTAGGTACCAAGCCAAGACATGCAATAAACAAGGCATTTTTCATGTTTTGGACTGATGAAATCGATTTCCCTACTGGGTAAATCGATTTCCCTGCAGCAATCTTCAACAAAATCACATTCTGGATAGCATGAAATCGATTTCCCTCCTGGGTAAATCGATTTCCCTAGTGTATTTTGCGCCAAATTCTCTTCTGGAATAGTGTGAAATCGATTTCACTCCTGGGGAAATCGATTTCCTTAAGGCGAAATTCAAAAAAAATAGAGAGGGAAGCTTGATTTGATTTTGGCACCTATTTTCTTTGACCATTTTTGTCATTTTACCAATTTTCCACCTCATCAAAATTAACTCATTCATTAAACCTTCTTTAACCCCATTTTACCACTTTTTACCATTTAATTGCCACTTTAATCACCAATTAAACACAAGTTAATCACCAAACACAAAAAGACCAATTTGCCACTACTCTTGCTCCAACTCTATAAATAGAGCCCTCTACTCTCTCATTTCTCAAGCTTTTGAGAGCCAAAAAACCTCTTGCAATTTCTCTCCTCATTCCTACCAAATTCACCAAAGCTCTTCATTCTTTCATAAAGTTTGTGAGTTACATCTTGAACCTCACAAACTTTGAGCTAAACCACCATCCATTTCACTCTTTTTTTTTCTTCAATTGTTGAGAGATCAAGATTTGTGTTGGTGATTCTTGAAGTAGATCCAAGTTTTGTTCAAGATTTGGTAAATTTTCTTCATCCTTTTTGTATATCATGATGTAGATCTTTGTTGCTTGTGTGTGATGCATCTTTGATGCTATATTGGTGCTATTTGATGGTGATTTGATGGAAAATTCGTGCTCCAATTGATGTTTGATCATAAGGTGTTTGTACATTTGTTCAAGTCAAGTTTTATGCCTCTAAATGCTGTTTTTGCTGATTTTTACACTGAGGAAATCGATTTCCTTAAGGCTGAAATCGATTTCCTGCTGAGCGTGACTTGTTTTTTTTGAAAACTGCACTATGGAAATCGATTTCCCTCTGCATGAAATCGATTTCCTGCTGGCAGAATGTGGTTTTTTGCCTTTTTTATGCTTGTTTTGGTTTCCTACTTCCTCCACTTCATTAATATCATTGGATCTAGGATGTTGATAGGTTTGAAATGACCTAATCCATAATATTAGATGAATGATATTAATGATAGTGTGAGTTGATTATCTTTTGTGAATTTTATTCTTCTTCCTCCATTTCATTAATATCATTGGATCTAGGATGTTGATAGGTTTGAAAGAACCAAATCCATAATATTAGATGAATGATATTAATGATAGTGTGAGTTGATTATCTTTATGCATTTTATCTTCTCCTTCTCCTTTTTTCTTTTGATCGATGAAAGTCTTAATACTTTGAGAATTCTTATGGATTCTTAGTAAAGACTAGATCGTTACCTATTTTCTTTTCGTGCGGTATTACTTTCGGAAGGCGATCTACATATCGTTCTTCTCGCATGCATTAGCACATAAAGTTTTGACCGGCCTCGTTGTAGGGTGATTTCTACATAAATCACTTGGCGATCTGCTTAACATAGCGCAATATTTCGTGTCCCGAATAAAAAAAGATCAAACATGGAAGAGAATTGTATGCGGTTGATTTAAGACTTGTGAAGGTTTTATCGTGTAGTCGCTATGATTCTATCAAGCTTCTGATAAACCCCATTGAATTTAAATCCGAGTACATCATTCACTCACCATAGATCTTCCTACTAACTTTGATAACATACTTGACAAGTTTCAAGATGGTTATCTTTAACACTTAACAACTAAATTTAATTTCCGCACCTTTACTATACCGCTCTTTATATTACCGCTCTTTATATTCCTTGCTTTATTGCTTTATTTTATCATTTCATCATATTTACTTCCCGTCATTTTCTCTTTGTCCACTTGGACATATGTTTATGCTTCTGTTATTTTTCTTTTGTCCACTTGGACCATACTTTATTTTTTCGCTAAAACACTAATAAATAACCAAAATCTAAAAAATACATAAGGTTCTCTTTGGACTATCGGTTACTATCCCTAACACTTTGGAGATTCGGACTTATGAACCTAGTACCTCTGGACTCATTCTATTACTATCCTGTGATTGTTCTGTCTGTCTGGCATTGTTCTGTTGTATGTTTATGTGTGCAGGTATTTCCTTGAAAGCTCTTGATGGTTAATTCCAAGGCATTGATATAAGGATTTTACCCGAAAACAGCCGTTACTCTGCCCGATTTTCGTCAGAATCTTAACGTGCTTAATGCAAAGTGGTGCTAAGACAATAAGTTCATCTGGATCCCCAAGTGTTAATGTGTTGGTATTGATAAATCCAAAGGATGGGAAAACTACCTTGGCTCTTAATGTCAAGTGTTGGCTTCTTATTTGGTTAGGCCGTTTCTTTCCTTAGCTTTTATTTTATGCATTAGGTTAGCCTCTTCATCTCCTCCCATTCTTAAATTTTCAAAATCTTCTCCCTTTTTCCAAAATATTCTTATGTTTGCAATCTTTTCAAAACCTTTTTCTTAAAAATATCTTTCGCCCTTAGTGGCTTTGCTTCAAAAGTTTAGACACCGTTAATTGTCGAAACGAGTGGTTATACCCCACGATTTTGAAATTGATTGATAATAACGAGATCTTTTCCGCGTGAGAGAGCTAGTGGCATACTCGTTGATTTTATCTGAGTTGGCGCCCTTCTTTCATTTGCGATGCAAAGAACTTGTTTGTTCTCATGCTCAAGATCAATGGCTGAGTATTTCTCTCTAACGACAACAAAGTGTTTATTCGTTTTAAAAACGTTTTTCCCTTTAAGCGGAACTACATTAGCTCTGACTTCTCCATTGCACTGAGGAGGTATGTAGGCCCAAAGCTTAACGCTTTGCCGAGCTTATTTTGAAAATAAAACAAACCGTTTTTTAGCACACACAACACAGATTTTCAAAAAGGTTCCCGTGGAGTACCACGGATATGAGGGGTGCTTTAAACCTTCCCCTCATATAATCAACACCCGAACCTGAGTTCTCTTTCTTGTTTTAAAAACAAAACTTTGGGTTTTTCGTTCTTTTCCCTTTTCCTTTGAAAAAATAAAGCGCGGTGGCGATTTCAAACGGAATATTGATTCGAGTCAATCCCATGGCTTCGATATCAGATTTTCCCCGCTACAGAAAAATGGCGACTCTGCTGGGGATCCAGTTTTAAGTGTGTTAAGCCTATTTTTGTCTATCTGTGTGTTTTATCTGTATATATTGCTGTGTGCTTTGTTTGTTATTTTCTTTTTTTTCTTTTTGGTGCTCGATGGTTCCTCTGTGATGAGACAAAGTTCTAACCCGAACTTTAGTGAGTAACTTGAGATAGGAGGTGGTAAGACCAATAGTCGCATGTCAGGAGCAATCCTTACCATGAGCGTCATATGGTGGAACCCCAATCAGTGGAGGCCTCATGGAAGGTAGTAGAGGTTGTTACGAACCATCGTGATAACGCTATTACTTTCAATAGTGAGTGTCCGTAGAAGCTGAATGACCTAGAACCCTTTTAACCAATCTAAGCCTTTTTAGGATGTAGTGCAGAAACAAGATCAAGTACCAATTTGAGCTTGTTGTCATGCGATACTACGCTCAGACGAGGTCTTTTTAGGCATATTATTGGCGCCCATGAGCAATTGTGTGTGCCGGTAATATCCGATAGAAGATTGAAAACTCTGGGAACCTTTTTAGAACCCGACTGGCAGGTACAAAATTCCTTAGAACACACCTTGTTGGATGGGTAGACCCATGGCTCCATGCTCGTGACGTCGAACCTTTGAACCTGGACTGTTTGATCTTTGTGTGACTTGATGTGATCTTGTGTGCTCTTGATTGTGATTGATGCATAAACCATGCATTCATGCATTCATAAAAATAACATTCACAAATGGTTTTCAAGGAACTTAGAGACATTTTTTGTAAACATAATAGGTACCATGGATCAAAAGAGAAGCATCAAGAAGTACACTTTCAGAAATTCAAGTGCAAAGGAATTGAAAGAGCTAGCAACTTTGGTTCCTAATCTTGACAACTTCAAAAGCCGTTATGGGAAATTGATTTCTATCTTGAAGACTAAAGTGGAAAAGGGGATTCTTGAGACTCTTGTGCAGTTTTATGACCCGGTTTATCATTGTTTTACCTTTCCGGATTATCAGCTTATGCCCACTTTGGAGGAGTATTCTTATTGGATTGGTTTGCCCGTTACGGATAACATACCGTTTAGTGGTTTAGAGAAAGAGCCTCAGGTTGATGAGATAGCAGAACTCCTTCATTTAAAAATATCAGATGTAAAAGCAAACATGACCAAAAAAGGAGGAATTTGGGGGTTGACTTCTAAGTTCTTGATTGGAAAGGCTTCTATGTTGGCTAGTAAAAGGAGTATGATTGCTTTTGAGACATTTCTGGCCTTGCTCATCTATGGTTTGATACTCTTTCCCAACATTGACAACTTTGTCGATGTTAATGCTATTCGGATTTTCATGATTGGGAATCCTGTGCCTACTTTTCTTGGGGATACTTATCATTCCATTCACCATAGGAATGATAAAAAAGGTGGACTTATCAATTGTTGTACTCCTTTTCTCTATAAGTGGTTTATTTCGCACTTACCTCAAGCTAAGAGTTTCCTGAACAATCCTGATGGTCTCTCATGGTCTCAGAAGATTATGCCTCTTACTAATGGGAATATACATTGGTACAATCCTGCTTATGACATTGGTGAGATTATTGATAGTTGTGGAGAATTCCCTAATGTACCTCTTCTTGGTATACAAGGAGGAATTACCTACAACCCCATTCTTGCAAGGCGTCAATTTTGCTACCCCATGAAGGAACGACCCGCTAGTATTCTTGTGTCAGGAATCTTCTATCTTAATCAAGATGGAAATTCGGATATGAGAAATCGGTTTGTGCGTGCTTGGCACCATGTTGATAGGAAGAGACATTTGGGAACGAAACAATGTGTTGCTCTCAAAGACTACACTGATTGGGTTCAAGCTAGAGCTCATACTTTTCAGATGCCTTATTTACTCGAGGAGCCTTCTCTACTCGTTACTCCGCCATTGTCTTCCACTACTCCTGTTGAAAGTAGTGAAGAACATCTAGAGCTCGTGGCTAAGTTGAGAACGGAAAGAGATGCTTTGGAGTTTGAGAACAAAGAGTTGAAGATACACTTGAAAGAAAAGGATGAAATGCTTGATATCCAAGATGGTTGGTTGATGGAAAAGGAAGATCAGATTTGTCATCAAGAAGAGTTGCTTCAACAACATGGTGAAAAGCGAAAGAGACCACAAGAAGATTCAGTTGCATGGAAGGAAGTTGCTGATAAGCTGATGGTCGAGAATGCTCATTTGAAGGCCTTTTATGAAGATGAATTGGAGAAGCTCCGTAGGAAGCTGCAGAGAGGAGTTGGATCTTCATCAGAAGTGTTCCCTTCTAGTTTTTAGCTTTTTCCTTTGTTTTGTAATTTTGGATCTTTGAATCCTTTTGTATGCTTTTCCATGACTAATGAAAGAATATTGTTATGTTTTATGATGTTTTTTTTTGCTAATGTTTGCAATTAATGTCTTAAGAGTTCTTTGAAAACCCAAAATAAAAATCATTTGCATTGCATTTCATGCATCATTCTGCATTTTGGTCTTGCTTCCGAGAGTATTCCCGAGGTCTTATTCAGTGTTCTTCATACAGAATCAAGCTGTCTCACCGGTATAACACTCGAGCTAACTGCAAAAAGAAGATGGAAGGTCTTGAACAAGAGAATCGTGAGCTACGTGAAGAGGTTGATACTTTGAGATCTGGTGTGGATCGTCTCACTGCTCTGGTTGAGACATTGATGGCTGCTCAGACTCAGAATCAGAATCAAAATCAGGTTCCTCCTCCCAATGCCCAAGCTCAGGGTCAGACCACTGTGATTTCTGAAATTGCTGCTACAACCATTCCTGCTATTCCTGTTGGTGCTACTCAGCAACGTATGCCTAATGGATACCCCTGGGGCATGCCTGAAGGTTATTTGTCTGTTCCTGAGATGACTCGTCCGTTGACTCCTGTTATGGTCAACACCTCTCCTATTGTTCATACTGGTCCTTTTGTCCCAGAGCCCATTTATGATGCTGCTCCAAGTGAAATTCATGACAGAATGGATGGTTTCCAAGATCAGTTCGAAGAACTGCAGAAAGAGATGAAAGCCTTGCGTGGGAAAGAACTATTTGGAAAGAATGTGCATGATCTTTGCCTTGTTCCCAATGTGAAAGTACCTGCTAAGTTCAAGCTGCCTGAATTTGAGAAGTACAAAGGAAATTCCTGTCCTCAGGCACATTTGGTGATGTATGTAAGGAAGATGTCCACTCACACTGATGATCAACGTCTGTTGATTCACTATTTCCAAGACAGTCTGACTGGAGCTGCTTCTAAGTGGTATATGGGCCTTGATAGCACCCATATTCGCACTTTTAATGACTTAGCTGAAGCGTTTGTGAAGCAATACAAGTATAATGTGGACATGGCTCCTGATAGAGATCAATTGCGAGCTATGATGCAGAAAGAGAAGGAATCCTTCAAGGAATATGCTCAGAGATGGCGTGAGGTTGCCGCCCAAGTGATTCCTCCGATGGAAGAAAAAGAGATGACTATGATTTTTCTGAAGACTCTTGGTCCGTTTTACTATGAGAAAATGATTGCAAGTGCTCCTGTAGACTTCACCGAAATGGTGGGTATGGGTGTCAGATTGGAAGAAGCTGTGCGAGAAGGTCGTTTGGTTCGGAATGACAATTCGTCTGGTGGTGCAAAGAAGTTTGGTTCTTCATTCCAAAAGAAGAAAGAATCAGACGCCAATGCTGTTTCTCATGGGAGGAATAGTCGATTCAGGAATCAATCTCAACAAGTGGCGTCAGTAATTCCTGTTATGAATTCAGTGCCTGTAGCTCCTGTTAATCAACAATCAGCAAGGCGGAATCCGTATCCTCGAGTTAATGTTGATCCTATCCCTATGACATACACTGAACTGTATCCTGCTCTAATTCATAAAAAGCTGGTTCAACCAAGGTCACCGCCTCCTATTCCAGAGAAACTCCCTTGGTGGTACAAGGCTGATGCCACTTGTGCTTTTCATCAGAATGCTCCTGGGCATGATTTGGAAAATTGTTGGCCCCTGAAGAATGAAGTTCAGAGATTGGTCCGTTCTGGAATGCTCTCTTTCCGTGATATTGGCCCAAATGTGAAGAACAATCCGTTGCCAACTCATGAAGCATCTGCTGTGAATATGGTATATGGATGCCCTGGGAAGTATAAGATTTATCGTGTGGAACACATCAGAGGATCATTGGTAGAAATGCATGCCACTCTATGTGAATACAGTCATTATGAGCATAATCATGCTGCTTGTAGGATTTGTTCAGTCAATCCTCGAGGATGTTACATTGTGAGAAGAGACTTGCAAGAGATGATAGATCAAAGGCTCATTGAGATTCTGAGGGATAGAGATGAAGATGATGTCAATGTGATTGAACCATGCTTTGAAATCCCGGAATGTGTAGAAATTGGTTATTATGGCAAAGCTGCTGTGGAACCTCTTGTGATATGTTTGCCTGGATCTGTACCTTATAGTTCTGATAAAGCTGTACCTTACAGATACAATGCCACCATGCTGGAAGCTGGAAAAGAAGTTGAGATTAAGCCTCTGTCTTCTGTTGAGAATATAGCAGATGTTAGTAGAGTGACTAGAAGTGGACGAGTTTTTACTCAGCCCCAAACAGTTGTGGATGTCCAGAGGAATTCTACTCAAGTACCTATGAACAATAATGATGTGACAAAAGTGAATGCTGGGTCATCTTCAGGAAAGGAGATGGATGAGATTTTGAAGCTTATCAAGATGAGTGATTATAAGATCGTGGATCAGCTGCATCGCACTCCGTACAAGATTTCTATAATGGAGCTGCTGGCGAATTCTCCTGCTCATAGGGATTCTCTGATGAAAATACTTGATCAAGCCTTTGTGGATCATGATGTGACGCTGGATCAGTTTAATGGGGTTGTGAGTAATATCACTGCGTGTAATAATTTGAGCTTCAGTGATGAAGATTTGCCTGAGGAAGGAAGAAATCATAATTTGGCTTTGCATATCTCTGTCAGTTGCAAAGAGGACTCAATGTCTAATGTGTTGATTGATACTGGATCATCTTTGAATGTCATGCCAAAATCCACTTTTGCTAAGCTGTCTTATGGTGGCACACCAATGAGATTTAGCAATGTGATCGTCAAGGCTTTTGATGGATCGAAGAAATCAGTGGTTGGAGAGGTTGATTTGCCTATTGGTATTGGACCGTTTGTCTTCAAAATTACTTTTCAAGTAATGGACATTTTCCCTGCGTACAGTTGCTTACTGGGACGCCCGTGGATCCACGAAGCTGGGGCAGTTACTTCGACTCTCCACCAAAAGTTGAAATTTGTGAAAGATGGAAAGATGGTTGTTGTGAATGGAGAACAAGCTTTGCTGATTAGTCATCTCTCTTCGTTCCGTACCATAGAGGCTGATGAAGTAGTCATTGGAACTGCATTCCAAGCCCTGTCTGTTAATGATGAAATCAAAAAGGATGAAGCTTCCATTGCCTCCTTCAAAGATGCTCAGCTGGTGGTTCAGAATGGACATTCAGGAGTCTGGGGACAAGTGGTGAGTCTTCAAGAGAACAAGAATAGAGCTGGTCTGGGATTTTCTGCCTCAGACAAGTCTGTGATGAAGTCTGAATCTGCTTTTCGTCCTTATCAAAAGATGTTTCATAGTGCTGGGTTTCTACACCCGACTCTTCCAGAGGTGAACGCTATTGTTGAAGATGAATCAGAGCCAGAGGTGCCAAGCTTTGTGATCCATGGAAAGATGATTAAGAATTGGATCACCATTGACATTCCTGAGTGTACTCATGTCTCAAAGTAATTTGCTTTTATGTTTTTCAAAATCCTTTCATTCTGCCCAAGATGAAAGTGAAGTTGTTGGGGTTGTTTTCTGTTTGTTTTAAACATTAAAATCATCAATAAAAGTCATTTTGTCTCTGCATATAAATGCTTTTTATCTTTTTGCTTTTTCTGGAAAGTGGTAACACAAAAAACCTTAAAAAATGTTTTCATTCCTTTCCATAATCTGCACGATTACATGTTTGCATGTATCTTTCCTTTTTTTCTGAAATAATAATCATTTGTGCAGATTAATCAATAAAACCGTTGAAAGTAATGACCCTGCGCCCTCTCCCAACTTCGAGTGTCCTGTGTATAAGGCGGAAGAAGAGAGTGATGAATGTATTCCTGATGAGATTTCCCGACTGCTTGAGCACGAGGAAGACACCATTCAGTCGTATAAAGAGCCATTAGAAGTCATCAACTTGGGTTCTGAAGAAGATAAAAAAGAAGTCAAGATTGGGGCACTGCTTGGTCAAGATGTTAAGAAGAGGATGGTAGAGCTTCTTAAAGAGTATGTTGACATTTTTGCGTGGTCCTACCAAGATATGCCTGGACTGGACACAGATATTGTGGAGCATCGCTTGCCGTTGAAGCCAGAATGTCCTCCTGTCAAGCAAAAGTTAAGAAGGAGTCATCCTGATATGGCAGAAAAGATTAAGAATGAGGTCTTGAAGCAGATAGATGCAGGTTTCCTTGTCACTTCTGTATATCCTCAATGGATTGCCAATATTGTGCCTGTTCCGAAGAAAGACGGAAAAGTTCGCATGTGTGTGGATTATAGAGATTTGAACAAAGCCAGTCCGAAAGATGATTTTCCTCTACCTCATATTGATATGTTGGTAGATAGCACTGCAAAGTTTGAGGTCTTCTCCTTCATGGATGGTTTTTCAGGATACAACTAGATTAAGATGGCACCTGAAGACATGGAAAAGACAACTTTTATTACACCATGGGGGACATTCTATTACAAAGTGATGCCTTTTGGGTTGAAGAATGCTGGTGCGACGTATCAGAGGGCCATGACCACTCTTTTCCATGATATGATGCACAAAGAAATTGAGGTCTATGTGGATGACATGATTGCCAAATCCCAATCAGAAGAGGGGCACATGGAAGATCTATTAAAGTTGTTTCAGCGTTTGATAAAGTATCGTCTCTGCTTAAACCCAAACAAATGCACTTTTGGTGTCCGTTCTGGAAAGTTATTGGGTTTTGTTGTCAGTCAGAGAGGAATTGAAGTGGATCCTGATAAAGTCAAAGCAATTCAGGAAATGCCAGCACCAAAAACTGAAAAACAAGTGAGAGGTTTCCTCGGACGTCTGAATTATATCTCCAGGTTCATTTCCAATATGACTGCTACCTGTGAGCCAATCTTCAAGTTGTTAAAGAAAAATCAGGGATGTGTGTGGAATGAAGATTGTCAGAAAGCTTTTGACAACATCAAAGAATATCTGCTTGAACCTCCCATTTTGCTTCCTCCAGTTGAGGGAAGACCTCTGATTATGTACCTCACAGTGCTTGAAAACTCAATGGGATGTGTGTTGGGTCAGCATGACGAGTCTGGTCGAAAAGAGTATGCAATATACTACCTTAGCAAAAAGTTTACCGAGTGCGAAACAAGATACTCGCTGCTTGAGAAAACTTGCTGTGCTTTGGTGTGGGCTGCTCGCCGACTGAGACAGTATATGTTGAACCACACCACCCTATTGATTTCCAAAATGGATCCAATTAAGTATGTATTTGAGAAACTTGCATTAACTGGAAGGATTGCTCGCTGGCAAATGTTACTATCAGAATATGATGTTGAATATCGAGCTCAGAAAGATGTGAAAGGAAGTGTGGTGGCAGAGTATCTCGCTCACCAACCAATTGATGATCGTCAATCTATCAGGATGGACTTCCCAGATGAAGATATAATGTATTTGAGATCTCAAGATTGGGATGAACCGTCGCCAGAAGAAGGGCCTGATCCTGAATCCAAGTGGGGCTTAATTTTTGATGGAGCTTCTAATATTCATGGCCATGGAATTGGCGCCATTATCATCACTCCACATGGATCACATGTTCCTTTTACTGCAAGGATATGTTTTGACTGTACAAACAATATTGCTGAGTATGAAGCTTGTATCATGGGACTTGAAGAGGCCATTAATCTGAGAATTAAGATTCTTGATGTTTATGGAGATTCTGCGCTTGTGATTAATCAGATTAAAGGAGAATGGGAAACTCGTCATCTTGGTTTAATTCCTTACAAAGATTACGCCAGAAGGTTATTGACATTCTTCAACAAAGTTGAATTCCACCACATCCCTCGAGATGAGAATCAGATGGCCGATGCTTTAGCCACGTTGTCTTCCATGTACAGAGTGAATTTCCATAATGAGGAACCTCAAATTACAATCAGACGTCTTGATAGACCTGCTCATGTATTTGCAGTTGAGGAAGCAACAGATGAAAAGCCTTGGTATTTCGATATTAAGCATTTCCTCCAGACTCAAGAGTACCCACTTGGGGCATCAAATAAAGACAAGAAAACTTTGAGGAGATTGGCTGGCAGTTTCTTCATCAATGCTGATGTTTTGTATAAAAGGAATTATGACATGGTTTTGCTCAGATGCGTGGATAGACACGAAGCAGACATGTTGATGCATGAAATTCATGAAGGTTCTTTTGGTACTCATGCCAATGGACATTCGATGGCTAAAAAGATGCTTAGAGCAGGTTACTATTGGTTGACAATGGAATCTGATTGCTACAAGTTTGTAAAGAAGTGTCACAAGTGTCAAGTATATGCTGACAAGATTCATGTGCCTCCGACACTTCTCAATGTTATTTCTTCCCCATGGCCTTTCTCTATGTGGGGTATTGATATGATTGGCATGATTGAACCCAAGGCTTCGAATGGACATCGATTCATCCTGGTAGCAATCGATTACTTCACCAAGTGGGTAGAAGCTGCTTCATATGCTAATGTAACAAAGCAAGTTGTGGTCAGATTTATCAAGAACAACATCATCTGCAGATATGGTGTACCGAGCAAGATCATCACTGACAATGGCTCGAATCTGAACAATAGCATGATGAGAGAATTGTGTGAAAGCTTCAAGATTGAACACCACAACTCTTCGCCTTATAGGCCAAAGATGAATGGGGCTGTTGAAGCAGCAAATAAGAACATTAAGAAAATTATGCAAAAGATGGTTGTTACGTACAAGGACTGGCATGAGATGCTCCCATTTGCTTTGCATAGGTACCGTACATCTGTTCGTACTTCAACAGGGGCAACTCCCTTTTCTTTGGTTTATGGTATGGAAGCAGTGCTCCCTATTGAGGTTGAGATTCCATCATGGAGAATTTTAATGGAAACCAAGTTATCTGAGGCTGAATGGTGTCAGAGCAAGTTTGATCAATTGAATTTGATAGAAGAAAAGAGAATGACGGCTTTATGCCATGGTCAGTTGTACCAGAAAAGAATGAAGAAAGCTTTTGATAAGAAGGTTCGACCTCGTGTATTCAGAGAAGGCGACCTCGTGCTCAAAAGGATCTTGTCTTTCACCTCCGATTCAAGGGGCAAGTGGACTCCTAATTTTGAAGGACCATATGTTGTTAAGAAAGCCTTCTCTGGCGGTGCATTAATTCTTGCAACTATGGATGGAGAAGAGCTCCCACGTCCCGTGAATGCTGATGTAGTCAAGAAATACTTCGCCTAGATAATAAAAGAACAGCTCGCTAAGTTGAAAACCCGAAAGGGCGGCTTAGGCAAAAAAGAGCGTCTCGGTGGATTGAAAACCCGAAAGGGCGATCCAGGCAAAAATTAGAGACATAAACAGAATAAAATACCCGGTGGACTGAAAACCCGAAAGGGCGGTCCAGGCAAAAGTTAGGGATTCATGGCAAGTAACTACATCAAACAAGACTTGATCATCAGCAGTCATCTGTTTATCATGAAGAAGTCCGACACTTTTCAACGGAAGCCTTTGCTCAGGAATTCCCAGTTGAGAGAGAGGATGGGGTCATTACATTTCAATGTACCTTTTCCACAAAATTACCACTTTCCAAACTTTGTAATAATCCATAGGGTCTTGCCTTTTGTAGGCTACCATTCCATTAAAAAAGTTTGAGCCTTTATCTTTTTATTGGCAATCTTATTTCTTTCATATCTCTCAAAATGTCATTTATTGTTGATAGTAATTTTTGAAACAAAGAGATAATTGATTTCAATAAAATCCTTTTTGAAAATTATAAAAGAATTTTTACTTTGATTCATGAGTGCATTACAAGGAGTGGATATGTTGATGTATTCATATGCAGAAGAACGTATTACACTCAATACACCTTTGGCCTGGTTCGAGTTTGGTTTAGAACTCAACTACGGTATTCTCTCAGCTTCAATGTTCCCTAGTGATTGGGTAGCATATATTCTGAAGCCATCGAAAGATTGCTAGCAGTTTCTGCTTTGGTGTTCAGCTTGGGACATACTGGATTATGTCATCTTCGTACACCATCTCTTTCTACCTCCAGTGGGACGTTGGTAGTTCACCTTCAGTGGAACGTTGGTGTATTTTGTTATCTTCATCGTCAGTGGTACGTCGATGTATATCTCTTTCTACCTCCAGTGGGACGTTGGTAGTTCACCTTCAGTGGAACGTTGGTGTATTTTGTTATCTTCATCGTCAGTGGTACGTCGATGTATATCTCTTTCTACCTCCAGTGGGACGTTGGTAGTTCATCGTCAGTGGTACGTCGATGTATATCTCTTTCTACCTCCAGTGGGATGTTGGTAGTTCACCTTCAGTGGAACGTTTGTGTATTTTGTTATCTTCATCGTCAGTGGTACGTCGATGTATATCTCTTTCTACCTCCAGTGGGACGTTGGTAGTTCATCGTCAGTGGTACGTCGATGTATATCTCTTTCTACCTCCAGTGGGACGTTGGTAGTTCACCTTCAGTGGAACGTTGGTGTATTTTGTTATCTTCATCGTCAGTGGTACGTCGATGTATTTCTCTTCATATCATCAGTGGTACGGTGGTATAACTCTCTTCATATCATCAGTGGTACGGTGGTATATCTCTCTTCATATCATCAGTGGTACGGTGGTATATTTCCTCTTCAATACCTTCAGTGGAACGTGGGTATGTGTTATCGTCAGTGGTACGGCGGTACATCTCTTCATATCATCAGTGGTACGGTGGTATATTTCTTCTTCATGCCTTCAGTGGAACGTGGGTATGAATTATCGTCAATGGTACGGCGGTACATCTCTTCATATCATCAGTGGTACGGTGGTATATTTCTTCTTCATGCCTTCAGTGGAACGTTGGTATGTGTTATCGTCAGTGGTACGGCGGTACATCTCTTTATATCATCAGTGGTACGGTGGTATATTTCTTCTTCATGCCTTCAGTGGAACGTGGGTATGAATTATCGTCAGTGGTACGGCGGTACATCTCTTCATATCATCAGTGGTACGGTGGTATATTTCTTCTTCATGCCTTCAGTGGAACGTTGGTATGTGTTATCGTCAGTGGTACGGCGGTACATCTCTTCTATCATCAGTGGTACGATGGTGTGATTTCTGTTAACGGAAGATTGGCATTCTAATTCAGGATGCATACTTTCTCATCCCCAGTGAAAGAGGATGTTTCCTTTTTCTCATCCCCAGTGAAAGAGGATGCTATAACCTCTCTGACGTGAAGTGATTTCCCCAGAGAAGTTTCTTTTCCCACCAAAGTTCCGTCTCTCTAACAAAGTCTTGCCTTCCCCAGTGGAACTTCTAAGACGTTTGTTTCCCAAGCGGAGTTATAGCGAGACATTTGTTCTCCCTAGTGGATCACTTGTTACTCTCCAGTGTTGTCATGCTTTATTATCATCACATGCATTCATTAACATTGCATTGCATCTTAGGCTCAAAAATTGTGTTTTATATATTTAAGTCTCTTCGATTTTTGTCAAAACGAAGATTTCCAATCATCGTATCTCCAAATCGAAGAAACTTAAATAGGGGCATCTGTCATACCCCAATTTTTGACCCTAAGATCCTATATCATTCATATCTCAATCACTAATCAAGAGCTTCACTTGGAAGTTTTGTTTATGGTGTTGCACTCACCTCATCAATGAGAGGGACTATCAAGCACCAATGATTGTTTCTCTTGTATGCGTATTATACTAACCCAAATACCAAAAATATTGCTTTGTTTCTTTGTAGGCTTTTGTTTTGTAGGTACCAAGCCAAGACATGCAATAAACAAGGCATTTTTCATGTTTTGGACTGATGAAATCGATTTCCCTACTGGGTAAATCGATTTCCCTGCAGCAATCTTCAACAAAATCACATTCTGGACAGCATGAAATCGATTTCCCTCCTGGGTAAATCGATTTCCCTAGTGTATTTTGCGCCAAATTCTCTTCTGGAACAGTGTGAAATCGATTTCACTCCTGGGGAAATCGATTTCCTTAAGGCGAAATTCAAAAAAAATAGAGAGGGAAGCTTGATTTGATTTTGGCACCTATTTTCTTTGACCATTTTTGTCATTTTACCAATTTTCCACCTCATCAAAATTAACTCATTCATTAAACCTTCTTTAACCCCATTTTACCACTTTTTACCATTTAATTGCCACTTTAATCACCAATTAAACACAAGTTAATCACCAAACACAAAAAGACCAATTTGCCACTACTCTTGCTCCAACTCTATAAATAGAGCCCTCTACTCTCTCATTTCTCAAGCTTTTGAGAGCCAAAAAACCTCTTGCAATTTCTCTCCTCATTCCTACCAAATTCACCAAAGCTCTTCATTCTTTCATAAAGTTTGTGAGTTACATCTTGAACCTCACAAACTTTGAGCTAAACCACCATCCATTTCACTCTTTTTTTTTCTTCAATTGTTGAGAGATCAAGATTTGTGTTGGTGATTCTTGAAGTAGATCCAAGTTTTGTTCAAGATTTGGTAAATTTTCTTCATCCTTTTTGTATATCATGATGTAGATCTTTGTTGCTTGTGTGTGATGCATCTTTGATGCTATATTGGTGCTATTTGATGGTGATTTGATGGAAAATTCGTGCTCCAATTGATGTTTGATCATAAGGTGTTTGTACATTTGTTCAAGTCAAGTTTTATGCCTCTAAATGCTGTTTTTGCTGATTTTTACACTGAGGAAATCGATTTCCTTAAGGCTGAAATCGATTTCCTGCTGAGCGTGACTTGTTTTTTTTGAAAACTGCACTATGGAAATCGATTTCCCTCTGCATGAAATCGATTTCCTGCTGGCAGAATGTGGTTTTTTGCCTTTTTTATGCTTGTTTTGGTTTCCTACTTCCTTCACTTCATTAATATCATTGGATCTAGGATGTTGATAGGTTTGAAATGACCTAATCCATAATATTAGATGAATGATATTAATGATAGTGTGAGTTGATTATCTTTTGTGAATTTTATTCTTCTTCCTCCATTTCATTAATATCATTGGATCTAGGATGTTGATAGGTTTGAAAGAACCAAATCCATATTATTAGATGAATGGTATTAATGATAGTGTGAGTTGATTATCTTTATGCATTTTATCTTCTCCTTCTCCTTTTTTCTTTTGATCGATGAAAGTCTTAATACTTTGAGAATTCTTATGGATTCTTAGTAAAGACTAGATCGTTACCTATTTTCTTTTCGTGCGGTATTGCTTTCGGAAGGCGATCTACATATCGTTCTTCTCGCATGCATTAGCACATAAAGTTTTGACCGGCCTCGTTGTAGGGTGATTTCTACATAAATCACTTGGCGATCTGCTTAACATAGCGCAATATTTCGTGTCCCGGATAAAAAAAGATCAAACATGGAAGAGAATTGTATGCGGTTGATTTAAGACTTGTGGAGGTTTTATCGTGTAGTCGCTATGATTCTATCAAGCTTCTGATAAACCCCATTGAATTTAAATCCGAGTACATCATTCACTCACCATAGATCTTCCTACTAACTTTGATAACATACTTGACAAGTTTCAAGATGGTTATCTTTAACACTTAACAACTAAATTTAATTTCCGCACCTTTACTATACCGCTCTTTATATTACCGCTCTTTATATTCCTCGCTTTATTGCTTTATTTTATCATTTCATCATATTTACTTTCCGTCATTTTCTCTTTGTCCACTTGGACATATGTTTATGCTTCTGTTATTTTTCTTTTGTCCACTTGGACCATACTTTATTTTTTCGCTAAAACACTAATAAATAACCAAAATCTAAAAAATACATAAGGTTCTCTTTGGACTATCGGTTACTATCCCTAACACTTTGGAGATTCGGACTTATGAACCTAGTACCTCTGGACTCATTCTATTACTATCCTGTGATTGTTCTGTCTGTCTGGCATTGTTCTGTTGTATGTTTATGTGTGCAGGTATTTCCTTGAAAGCCCTTGATGGTTAATTCCAAGGCATTGATATTTTACCCGAAAACAGCCGTTACTCTGCCCGATTTTCGTCAGAATCTTAACGTGATTAATGCAAAGTGGTGCTAAGACAATAAGTTCATCTGGATCCCCAAGTGTTAATGTGTTGGTATTGATAAATCCAAAGGATGGGAAAACTACCTTGGCTCTTAATGTCAAGTGTTGGCTTCTTATTTGGTTAGGCCGTTTCTTTCCTTAGCTTTTATTTTATGCATTAGGTTAGCCTCTTCATCTCCTCCCATTCTTAAATTTTCAAAATCTTCTCCCTTTTTCCAAAATATTCTTATGTTTGCAATCTTTTCAAAACCTTTTTCTTAAAAATATCTTTCGCCCTTAGTGGCTTTTCTTCAAAAGTTTAGACACCGTTAATTGTCGAAACGAGTGGTTATACCCCACGATTTTGAAATTGATTGATAATAACGAGATCTTTTCCGCGTGAGAGAGCTAGTGGCATACTCGTTGATTTTATCTGAGTTGGCGCCCTTCTTTCATTTGCGATGCAAAGAACTTGTTTGTTCTCATGCTCAAGATCAATGGCTGAGTATTTCTCTCTAACGACAACAAAGTGTTTATTCGTTTTAAAAACGTTTTTCCCTTTAAGCGGAACTACATTAGCTCTGACTTCTCCATTGCACCGAGGAGGTATGTAGGCCCAAAGCTTAACGCTTTGCCGAGCTTATTTTGAAAATAAAACAAACCGTTTTTTAGCACACACAACACAGATTTTCAAAAAGGTTCCCGTGGAGTACCACGGATATGAGGGGTGCTTTAAACCTTCCCCTCATATAATCAACACCCGAACCTGAGTTCTATTTCTTGTTTTAAAAACAAAACTTTGGGTTTTTCGTTCTTTTCCCTTTTCCTTTGAAAAAATAAAGCGCGGTGGCGATTTCAAACGGAATATTGATTCGAGTCAATCCCATGGCTTCGATATCAGATTTTCCCCGCTACACTGTCAACTACAAGAAAAAAACATCATCCAACTCATTCAAGTTTGTCTTCTTGAAATTCATCATCCACATCGTCCTTTTGAAAATCATCACACATGTCGTCTTCCAGAAATTCTTCATCTACGTCTTCCTCTTGAAATTCACCATCTATTTCGTCCTCTTGAAATTCATCATCTATATCTATGTCGTCCTCTTGAAATTCATCATCTAGATCTATGTCATCCTCTTGAAATTTGTCACCTACAATGTCCTCTTGAAATCCATCATCTATGTCGTTCTCTTGAATTTTATTATTTATGCCGTCCTCTTGAATTTCATCATTGAAATCATCATTTTCAACATCTTCATTGATACCTTGTTGCATAAGAAAATAAAATAAAATACATCAACAAGAGTTAAACCTCGCACACAATAAAACTAAAAAAACGAGTAACACACTCAATTATGCATTAGCAGACCCTTTTTCAATTTATGTTTCCCAATTATGGAACGCAAAAACAGAAACTAATAACGCAGAGAACACAAGTTTGTACAAACAACACAAATTGAAGAAACAAAATTTATAAGTGAAATCAATCTACGTATGTGTAAAATTATATCATGCTCCAAGGATGACATAGAATACTCTGTCAAATGAATTTATTTATAATTTAGTTGATTAGCAACCTGTGATTATTATAATCAACTAGCTCGATTGACACCTTCAAATTATAATAAATAAATATAATATGGTCACTCCCGTATATACTTTATTATATGTTATTATAAATATCTAATTCTTGTAATACTCTGAATATCTATAAATATATATTGTTGATAAGGTCTGAATCAGAGGAATATGGACCACGTTGATATCAAATTAAATAAATAAAACCTTTATCAGTCCAATTCATATTTATATATTCATATAACCTGTGTACAATATCTAGATGACAGAGACGTTCTCCAACTAATAGAGTATATTAATTTATAATTTTAAGGGCTTATCACAAAATATGGTATCATATCAACGTAGCCCATATTTTCCCCATACAACCAGAGCATGAATCTAGTTGTAACACCCCAATTCTACCCGAAAATATAATGCAAGAAATGTCAGAGTATTTAAAATTTCAAACAACAAATTGGAGTATCACATATCAACTTAAAACTTTAACTTGTATTTCATTCAACAATGATACATAGCATTAGAATAACATTCAACTATCAGCTTTATGCAACTCAAACAACTTGGAAGTATAACAAGTACTTCATATTATTCAACTTGAATTCAACGGTTATAATAACAACAACTAAAACATTAACAACATAGAAACAATAATATAAACAACCCCCGAGTGCTACGTATCAGAGCGGCACACCAACAGGACTCGATGAAGCAACAAACTTCCACAACTATACTTGAGTACCTGCCTATTTCCCATGGTAAGGTCTGTAATGCCCGAAAATTCGATTATTCGCTTAATCTAGACGTTCAGAGTGTTTAGTGAAGTTTTCGTATTTTGAGACGATTTAGTCGGTATTAGTTCGGGATAGCGGATTGATATTTAATCAAGAGTTTTGATATTTTCAGTATTAGAAATATTATTGGAATAATATTTGAAGTTTTGGGAATTTTCTGAGTAATTAAGATTAGACCGGAAATATGATATATTAGTCGAATTTGGATTGTCGGTGTTATTTAAGGGCATATTTGGAATTATTAAATTGAAGTCGGAAAATAATATTAAGAATAATATTATTTGTAAGTCGGAATTATTATATCGATGGAATATTATTAAACGAGGTATTGGTTATTTGGAGTTATTTATCTTATTGGGCCTAATTAATTTGTGAAGAATAATAAAAAGGAAGTGAAAGATTAAGCCCAATTAGAATGATAAAATTAGGGTTTTAGAGATGAGAAAGAGTAGTTGTCATTTTTGAAGAAAACAAGAATAGAAGAGTTAGAAAGAGGCAAGTTTTGGAGAAGATGAACAAAGCTTGAAAATTTCCATCTATGGTGCCCAATCTGAAGTGTAAATCGGAGACCCATTGAGTTGCTTCAATTGATAAGGTAAGGGTGGGGTTCTCTTCCTATAATGGGGCTTATGAACAATTGTATGTGGGGACTTGGGTGTGTAGATTTATTGCATTATCTTGTGTTGATTGTTGCTGGAAAAAGAAAAATGAAATTTGTTTAAGATAATCTGGAAATTGAGTTGTTATGTGTTTATGGATGTTAAGAATGTTGAAATTGATGGATGATTGGTTGTGAAATTGATGTAAATGATATGTGTATTTGAATATCTATTTGATACCAATGTTAGACTTGAGAAATTGTGACTTAAAATGAGGTTTTGATGTTTGAGAAATGGGGTTTTGAAGGTTTAAGGAGAGGGAACTCGTAGCAGCAAGAAATCTGGGTTTTTGGGGTTCTGCAACAATGGGAACCGGTTCCCAGTTTGGAGGAACCGGGTTCCTGGGTGTTCTGTTGCATAAAAACTGCATTTTAATGGATGGGAACCGGTTCCCAGTTTTAAGGAACCGGGTTCCACTGTTCGAAATTGTTTCAAAACTTCAAAAAGCCATAACGTTTGACTCGGGTGTCCGTTTGACACGCCGTTTGGACCGTTGGAAAGCTAAAATAAATTCATATCTTATAAGAATGGATTGAGGACCATTAGAAGATTATTTAATATGACTTATACTTTGGAATGTGTTTGATATGTATTAAATGATAATGATGTTGTATGTTATATGCAATTATTTGTACATCTTGATAGGTATGAGTTGGTAATGTTGCCTTGGGATGAATTAACAATAAATATGTTTTTATTAAGAAGTTGAATATGTCGCATTATGATGTTAATTTAATTGTGGAATATGATGATTGTGTTGATGTTGTTGTTAATAAGATAAATTGTTAATGTTTATTGTTAATATGATGAATGTGTTAATGTTGTTGTTAATAAGATGAACTGTTGATGTTTGTTGTTAATGTGATGAATGTGTCGATTTGTTGTGATGACTTCGTTAATTCGTGAAACGGAGTAATTGTGTCGATGTGTCAAAACATGACGATGTTTGTGATGAATTGTAATACGTGATGTTATATATATATTTGTGATGATGATTTTGTGACTAAATGAAGGTGAAATATTATGGTGACGTAAATTATCTCGAATAAATGGTAATGTGATTGTGATATAGGCTTATGCTCGTGACGATATATGATTTTGATGAGTATGTTGTGTTGTCTTGTTTATCGAGTCACATTCCATATGCATACTCTGTGACGGCCTAAAAACTATGGCAAACATGAGGGCCTGAAAACTATGGCAAACATGACGGGCCAAATGGCAATTGGTGACGGGGGCTGAAGCTCCGATTGGTACCACATGCATATACATGATTCATGTCCCATGTGTCTTATGTGATTCATATTTGTGACATTTTGTGACTATATCGTGACTGTATTTTGTGACTTGTTAAATGATGAATGTATGTGAGAATGTGAATTGACGATTTTGTGAATAGTATGAGGATGTCAATACTTGCGAATGCGATTAACTGAACATGTCTTGTGTGACTTATATGTGATGTATCGTGAATTAGCTTGCAAAGTAAATGAATGATAATTATATGTAATTAATGTGAATATGATCTATGGTGACTTGTTGTGAGATGTAAAGTATGTGAGATTTGTGAATTAGTGAAAGCATGAAGTGTATAGCAATATTAATACTTGAGATGTGATGACTATATATGCCGGGATCCTAATATACAATTTATCATGCGCTCACTTATATGATTTGATATCTCACCATTTTCTCTTGTTCGCCGTTGCCTTTATATTGGTAACTTGCAGGTGTTCGAGTATGAAGATTTAGTTGTCGCTAATCGAGTCGGTTGTCGCTCTGATACGTAGCACTCGGGGGGATGATTTATGATGTTTATGATTGTTGTTGTTTATTGTTTTATCTTAGATGAATAACATGTTATTTGATTCAAAGATTGAGAATTATGATTCCTTTATATTCCAATAAAAGAAGTTACCTTGTTTTTAAGAGTATTATATGTCGAGTATTTGTTTTATTGATCAAAGAAAGTGCTATGTATCCGCTAAATGTGATTAAGTGATTTATTATGAAGTGAATATGTGACGCCTCATTTATTTGTTGAGAAATTTTTAAATACTTTCATATTTTCCGCATTATATTTGCCGGGTAGAAATGGGTGTCACAAGGTCAACATCAGCATAAGGGGTGAGATATCAAACAGTATAAAGGAAAGTATGATAATAGATATAGAAAGATAAGGTCATACACAATTCACCACTTCTCATTATAAGCAATTTGCAACAAGACAACAACATGGTTCATATATTCCAACTTATACACATATATCATTAATACATATATATTCACATTCTCATCATATATGTTTCCTTCACGTACATCATTTCTACAACACATCAACAATCCATATCAAATGAATTCAACTTCACAATCCATGCATCATAACAATGACTCGAATGCAACTCGGTATGCGACTCGAATGCGAATCAAACTATGCATATGCATATGGTACCATTGGAGTAAAACTCCCAACGCTATTAATTGCTAGTAATTCCGAGGCAAACATCCAGCTCCATCATCTTTTCCATTAAAGGCCAATGCTATCAATTTTATGCAATGCGACAACTTTTCGACTACAACTCAATCAATTCAATCAACTCTATCAACAATAATCAACTCTATCAACAACAATCAACTCTATCAACTCAATCAATTTAATCAACTCTATCAACAACAATCAACCATTCATCACCATCTCGACATACCAACATATCATCATAATCAACTAAACTAACGACAATTCGCTAGGATTCATTCTACAAGGTTATCCACATGACAATGCCCAATAATAATCATATTGGGTAATCACAATATTAACCGCAACAAAAGCATCCAAGACAAAATAACAATTTTCGGTCAATTCGCACAAGAATCACAATATGCCAATATATATCAAGTAAATCGAATCAACTTTCAATTATCATCTAACTCAATTAGACATAATAATAATTATCAAAACAACATCATTGGCATATCACTATATTATTCTCAACATAAATCTCCAACCAAAACACGACTACGGTCAAATTCTCAAGATACCGTAATTTACCGATAAACCGAATAATTTATGTAAGTCCAAGTATTTTCCAATCAAATAGACTTATTGAAATTAATTCAACTATTAGTCAATAAACCAATTAATAATCACACTATATTAAGTTCAATTAAATTGTATTTCTATTCCATTGTTTTCCCATTCCCAGCATCTACTGTACATGTCATTTATCATCATCAATTCATATCAAAACATGATTAGAGTTCAATTTCATGAAAATATAACATAAACCCTAACATTTCTAATTCTACAACAAAACTCATTATTTCACTATCAATGGTTTACCAACAACAAACACAACAATCTAATACACATAGATTATCAATTGCACATAACTTATCATATTTATTCCATCACATCTCAACAAACCATCAAATATCAAAAATTGCACATAGAAGAACATCGATATCAAGTATAGAATCTACTCACCATAACATATTATCATACAACCCTTTATCATGAAAGAATCCCACCCTTACCTTGGTAAATATGGACTCTTTCACCATAGCTCTAAGCTTTTCTCCAAAAGAAATCCTTTCTAACATCAATTGGAGACACACCTAAAAACCAGTTCGGGAATCAGCTTATCAGACAAACTTAAAACCCTCAAAATCAAAATCGCTCCGATGAAAACTTACCTCTATGAGTCAGGAACGTTGTGTCCAAGTACCGCAACAATGCAACGGTTGGATTGAGAGATACGCCCGTTTTTCCAAGGTGACTCTATGCTGAAACTTGCGGCGAAAATTGAGGCTTCCTCCATAAATTTTCTTCTTCTCTCAAGTGCTCTTCCATTCTTTCTCATCTCTCTTCTTTCTCCCCAAAATGAGTTATGAGACTCCAACTCTAAAACTCTAACTTTCTACTCTTACTATCTCTCTTATGTCAGTTGGGCTTAACCCACCAATCCATCCATTATGTTTTTATCACTTAGGCTCATTTAGTTATATCTCTCTACTAACTCAATTAAGTCAAACAACACAAACACTCACATAATTAAATACTTAAATTATTATTATATCACATAATAACTAAATAAATAAGTAATTATTAAAAACACCAAATAATATAATTACTAATATAATTAATAAAAATCGGGATGTTACACTAGTGGTATCATAAAATTTACTAGACTCTAAATACTTTTAAATCAATAAAATTGGTATATATGGTAACCTTTCCATAACATGGAGCATGAGTTTATGTAGAGGAATGCAATTACTTTGTCGTATCCTTCGGGCAGCTGTCAGCATCTGCATGAGATAATCCTAACAAATCTTCGATAGACTCCATATTAATTTGAGGATTACATTGTTGTATTAAGGTCTTAAAAGCATTTTGCAATCTATCAATATGATCTTGAAACTCGAGTCTTAATGTAGAGACCTCTTCACTGTGTGCTTGTTTCAAAGCATTAATCTCCGCCTTTCGCTTTAAGGAAGTTTTAGTTACGTTTCTTTCATAACAGCGTACCTTGCCAGGATAATCCTTTCCAAAAACATCTTTAAAAGCTTATGTGTCACTTTCCTCCTTTTCATACATTTCTTGAAGTTGGGACTAGCATAAATTACAAGAAAATATTAACTACTGTTATAGACAATGTTATTCGACTATATTAACTAAATATATTACATAAATAATGTTACATACAATTACTTTTCCAGTTTCTACATCCAGTTCCTTTCCTTTATTTCCTTTTTGAGTTTCGACAAACATTTCTGATTGAGTGGGCTCTCTTTTTTCCTTTTCACGCTGCACAAATCAAAATAATTCCATAACAAAACAACCTATGAATTAAAATGCCTATTACAGAAATAAGACATGAATTAAAATGCTCAGAGCAAGAAAGTTACCACTTTTTCACAAGTCAAAGCAAAGTTTTTGGGACTCATTCGATGTTGTTGCACCCCAATTTTTTACCACTTAGATCCCACCATATCCCAAGTATTAGGATCATCATCATCATCATTATCATCATCATTATCATCATGCATACATCATTTGTTAACCCAAAATACAAAATTGTGTTTGTTACTTGTGTCCCAAGACAGGAGACTGATCAAGGGGAGATTGGACAAATTTGGGTTTTAAGGCCCACAAAGGAATTCAACATTCTCTTATGATTCAAAGGAGTTCTCGAATCAAAATCAAAGCCCAAAGATGATTCAATACAAGATCAATCACCTTCAAGTTCATCAGAGGCTCCAATTAGAGTTTTTGACCAAATTCCACTAGAGGTTTGACTTTTAATTAGGAGATGGTTCCAAGACTCAAAATATGATTCAAGGGCATCCAAATCAACATTATGGTTCATTCATATCATTCATTTGAAGAGGAGAGTTTGATTCATTTAAAAATCACAAGATAGTCATTCATTTGGAAAAAGTCAACTGTAAAATAAATGTTTTATTTTTTGTTAAATGATAGAATTTGCAGTTAGACTGGAATTAACGTGTAGTTTGAAAACTATGATAAATTATCGTCACTTTTGTACAAAAGATTTTGGACACCAATATCAATTAATAACTCGGCGTAGCAGTACGTCCAGAATCATTCACACTACCATAGTAGTACACTTAGCATGATTGCATGGTCTTGTAATTATGCACTGCTTGATGCCGTGATTGAAATTATTTGCTGCAAAATTTGACTTGTGCATGCAGAGCACGACAATATTTAAAGGAGTATTATTCTTATGCATGCGTAACCAGCTTTGACTAGTGCACTGACCATACGTGGACAGACTAACATCCAGAGTTTGATTATCAATGGTGTTAAAAGTGAACAATTATTCTGGATGGTTATTAATCTTTGAATGGAAAAATATGTGTTTGCTAACATTTTCACAACCACGCCTGTAGAAGAAGGCACATCGTGTAGCAGAAGGCACAACTTGATTCATTCCTATTCATTGTTAAGATTTAGTGTAAGACCAGGATCCATTAACATCAGTTATTGAAAGTTTAAAATATTTATATCAAATCTCAATTGTTAATAGCATTTGATTATACGGTCATTTTTTAGAAGAAATAATAGATCATATATTTTTTTATTTTTCAATTTCATTTAATATGATCGGTCGAGAAATATGAGAGACGATCTGTTCCTAGCAGATGTAAGTCTAAAATACTTACAACAATTCTAAACCGTTAATAGCATTCGATCAAACGGTCTTATAAATAACTTAATTTTTAAGAGAAATAATATGCTATTTGATCATACCTGATCAGAATCGGTGGGCCAGCAGCAACATGACTGGTCTTCTCGTGAGGGTTGAAAAAGAGCGTTGTACCTGCAAGGCACTTCGATGCCAAATTAAGATAGAAAACAAAGGTACAACAGAAAGTATTAAGTTTTGGGCAAAGTTTGGACTACCTTGCCCTCTAGAAGTAAAGGGCTATTTACAGTGGCGGAGCCAGGAATTTTATACAGCCTGGGCAAAAACTTTACACCATTGATTATTCATCTGTTTTAATTTTCACATCCTATTTTTACTAATTTTTCCCCTAATTTTGCCCATGATTTTGTTTAAAAATCGACTATTAAATTGGGGGGGAGTACAAAAAAATAAGGATTGAGCCCGGGCTTGGCTCCGCCCCTGGCTATTTATAGTGTTCTCTTCTGTGAGGATTGGGTCACGCTATATTTGTGGGCCTAGGCGTAATATAGGAAACCGTTGACTAGGTCTTGGCTAGCCGAGCAAAAGGAACTAGCCGTTGGCGGGAACGAATGGCCTACATGCTCGCATAACCCTTAGTTGTGGGAGACCCACTGATTAGCCGTGCCCGGTTGAGGGGGAGATTTCCTCCTGCTGGCCCTTATGGATTTGGCCAATGCTTCTTGGGTCGTTTTATACCTATGAGCTGATTGGCTCAATTAGAACAATTGGGCTGGTCCAGAACACCGTTTATTTTTTTAGTTTATTTAATATGACCATTTGGTTAATCTTTTTAACGGTTGAGATTTAATGTAAGTCTTTTATATGAATTTTGCATATCAAGTGAGAGCATTTTATAATGAGAGATGAGAGAAATAAATATCAACCATTGGATTTATCAAGAGAGAGAAATAATAGCCACATTAATGCATTAACCTTCTCTCTCTTGATGAATCCAATAGTTGATATTTATTCCTCTCATCTCTCTTTTTAAAATGCTCTCACTTGATATGCTCCATATATATATATATATATATATATATATATATATATATATATATATATATATATATATATATATATATATATATAGAGGGCATATCATATGAGAATGCATTTTATATATGAGAATGTGAGAATGAATCTGAACCATTGGATTTTAAAATAAATGGTGGAGATTACATGTGAATCTTTTTTTATCTCTCTTCAATCTTTTATTTTAATGATGGAGGAGAGAGAAAAAAATATTCAAACATAATCTCCACCATTTATTTTAAAATCCAATGGTTCAGATTCATTCTCACATTCTCATATAAAAAAGTCATTCTCATATGATATGCCCTCATATATATATATATATATATATATATATATATATATATATATATATATATATATATATATATATAGGATCCATTGACACTAGGTGTAAGTCTTTTAGACCTACACCAAATCTCTATACCGTTAATAACATTCAATCAAACAATCTTAAAAACTGTTTATTTTTAAGGAGAAAGAATAGGCCACTTTTTTTATTTAACTTCATTTAATAAGACCGGTTGATTAATTCTTTTAACGATTGTGATTTAATCTTTTAAACTTACACATGACTAGTATATAACCCGCGCAACGCGCAGTTGACTTATAATATATTATTGCCATTGTATATGATATTTTAAACTTCAAAATATTGTTATTATATTTATTATTATGACTATAAAATTTAGAAAAAATATATATTAAATGATGATAACTCAATATCACACATTGATATACACATAATTATGAATATATTAATAAAAATAAATAATTAATTGATTTAATTGTTAATAAAAATTTGTATCAAGACAATAAGTGACTCAATAAATATAAATAAATGATAGAAGTTACAAAATAGAAAAAAATAGTAGAAAAATTTATTAGTTATATTTATATATTTATTCAATCAATGACATTTTTAAATTGTTAACTTTTGATATTGTATTTATTTTAATTTTGTAAGAATTCACTCTCCTTCTAACTATTAATTTTTTAATATTTTTCATAGATTTTAAATTATTTATTAATTTCATTCGTTGATATTCATTTCATTACTATCACTATGAAATATTTAAAAATATATTTTTATTATTATTAATTTTGAAGTAATGATGGTTTAATTCAACAGTTTTATAATGATCAGTTTTCATTAAAATTATTATAAAAAAATTTAAAATTCTAATATTTAATTTTATAAAATTAATTAATTAATAATTAAAAAAGTGAGACATTGAATAAATAATTTTTTTTTGTTAAAATATCAGGTTAATGGTTAAAATATATGATTAAAATATATAGTAGGACTCTTTTCTTAAAATAGAATATTATATATTACACTTAAATTTGTAGAACAACATTGCTCTATAACTATTCTTTTTATCTTTAAATAATTTTAAAAGTCAATAGTCAAATTAAAAATTCTAATATTTAATTTTATATAAAGCCCATAAATTTTGAAATTAGAAGACCGATAAATATGTACATTTTTAATTCTATAATAATTAACATATATCAAAATAAATATGACTATAAAATATGATTAAAATAATAATTACAATTTATATCTAAAGAAAGCAGTACTACCATTTTAGAATTGTGAAGCAAGAGGAAGAAAATTTAAAAAAAAATTATAAATCATACTAAAAATAAAAATATCTAAAAAATTTTATAAAAAAAATTGAGAAACCAAAATTACAATTAAATGTTCTTATAAAAAATTGTCCCCGTTTGAACCTCTGCTAGGGTTTGATGACAAAAAGCCAAACGGCGCGTCGGCCGGCCAAAATCTACGGCGGCGGCGCCCACCAGTTCAGCGGTAATTACAAAAGACACACCAGCACCACAGGAGCATACTTCCACACCTTTGGGAGACACACTAAAGATCCCAGAAACAATAAAAACTGACACGGGGAAATCGCCGGTGAAGGAGACACAGAATGTGAAACATTGGGTGGAGATCATTCAAGGAAACCGGAATCTGAGTAAAGGATTGGCAGTTGAGTTTGTGGCTCCACAAATCGTCGATGGCCAAGAGAAAATCATCATTGAAGAGAGTGATGTGGCGAATGAATTGAGCTATTGGGAGAATGCGGTAATTTTGTTCGCGTTGGGTGAATCTCTGTCTATGCACGCAATGAAAAACTTCATGGAGAAATCCTGGAATTTTGTATCATTACCGGAGTTATACTTCAATGAAGCTGGCTATTTCATTGTTTGATTCAAGGATTATGAAGACCAAAGCAAGGTTATGGAACAAGAACCCTACTTCATCTATGGTAAACCAATTTTCCTGAAATATTGGTCCATTGATTTTGAGCTAAAAGCTGACCTCCTTCGTGTGCTTCCTCTCTGGATTACTTTGCCTAACTTACCTCTTTACCTATGGGGGGAGAAGAGCATATCAAAGATTGCTAGTGCTGTGGGGAACCCTATCACTACGGATGAATGCACAGCGAGGAAATTGCAGATTTCATACACCAGGGTCCTTGTTGAAGTGGACATTACAAGACCTGTTAAAGATTCGATTACCATTAGGGACCATAGCGGCAAGGAGTGGGAGCAAAAAGTTGAATATGAGTGGCGCCCCAAGTATTGCCAAGCTTTCCTGAAAATTGGTCATGATTGTTCTACAAAGAAGGTAAAACCTCTCCAAAAAGTCTGGCAACAGAAACCAAAGGAGCCTGATCACAATGCCAAAGTAATTGATGCAGTGGATAGTGATAAGGGAGATGACACAAAGGGTGATGAGAAATGGACTCATGTCAGCTCCAATAAGAATGATAAAGCTAAGAAGAAGATAGTATTTACACCTCCTAATAATATGGTGGTTCAGAATGTCTTCACACCCCTTGGAATTGGAGTTAATCTTGTGGGGGAAGCCAGCAATTGCAAATGATCACTACATGGAATGTAAGGGGCATGAATAAAGAAGCTAGACACAGGGAGGTTAGCTCCTACCTCCATGGCTTACAGGTTCCTATTATTGCTTTATTAGAAACTAGAATTAAATTGGCTAATGCTGAGAGAATTCGTTTGAAGCTTGGTAATAAATGGTCTTTCATGGATAACTATACTCATCATTACAATGGGAGGATATGGTTGCTATGGAATGATCATGAAGTGAAAATAAAGTTACTTATAGCAGAGGAGCAATTCATTCATATTGAGGTTATGAACTTGGATTACAAGACTCGGTACTTTGCCACTATTGTCTATGTACTGAACCATCTTGATAAGAGGCAAACTCTTTGGAACCAGATTGATAGAATTGGTGATAACATGAATATGCCTTGGATTGTCATGGGTGATTATAACAATGTTCTGACTTGTAAGGACATAATTGGTGGAAACCCTGTGGCCATCAATGAATACAAGGATTTGATGGAAATGATGATGAAGAATAGCTTGTATGAAGCTCCTACCAAGGGGTCCCATTACACTTGGTCAAACAAGCACTCAAATGGGGCTATCTACTCTAGAATTGACAGGCTTGTTGGAAATACCCTCCGGTTCCAAACTTTTCAGGATGTTGTTGTGGAAGCATATATTTAAGTTCTTAAACTGTGTGACTAAGAGAGTTGGTTTTCAATATCTTGTTTGAAACTGTTGGAACCAAAGTTTTCATGGCACTCCTATGCAGCAACTCTGGTTTAAGATGAAGAAGCTCCAAACGGCACTTAAACCTCTCCATAGAGAATTCAGTGACATCAGGGTGCAGATTATAAAGGCCAGAGAGGATCTTGAATAGGCTCATAAAATGCTTCTAAATAATCCCTTTTACTGTACATCCATAGAGCTGGTGAAGAGCAGAACAGATAGGGTTTTAGAACTCAATCAGACTGAGGAATGTATATTGAAACAAAAAGCAAAGGTAGAGTTGCTGAAGCTTGGAGATGGGAATAATACCTTCTTCCACAACTCTGTTAGAGAAAGACAAAAACACAACAGTATGATCTCCCTCACTTCTTTAACTGGTGAGAGTCTTACTAACAGGGATGACATTACCAAGGAAATTCTGGGATTCTACACTAATCTGCTAGGGACTGCATCCAATACAATTGTTGGTATTGATAAACCTTGTGTTATGGGAGGAAAAATTCTGCCCAGGTAGGAAGTTCTGAGCTTGATTCGTCCTGTTTCTGAGCAGGAGATATGGGATGCCATAGAGGGAATTGGTAACTCCAAAGCACCAGGAATAGATGGCTTTAATGCCTACTTTTTCAAATAAACCTGGAAGACTGTTAAGCCTTATGTTATTGTTGTAGTCCATGAGTTCTTCAGCACCAGCAAAATGAAAAAAGGCCTGAACTGCTCCTTGATCACTCTGATTCCAAAGTCTAATGAGGCAAAGACAATAAAGGATTGGATACCTATCTCCTTTTGTAGCACATTCTACAAAATCCTTTCAAAAATCATGACCAAAAGGCTAGCCAATGTGATAAATTTTGTGGTCAATGAAAACCAATCTGCTTTCATTCCTGGGAGAATAATTCATGATAATATAATGCTTGCACAGGAACTCATCAGAGGGTATGGTAGGAAATACTTATCTCCAAGGTGTATGATCCAAATGGATATTCAAAAAGCTTACGATACGGTTGAATGGCCAACTCTGCAACAAATTATGTGTGCCCTTGGCTTTCCTCACAAATTTGTTGAATGGACAATGGCCTGTGTAAATTCTGTATCCTACAGGTTCTCTATTAATGGTGAACCAAGCGATCTCCTTAAGGCTAAGAGAGGGTTGAGGTAGGGGGATCCAATATCCCCTCTACTTTTTGTTTTAATAATGGAATATCTCCACAGAGTGCTTCAGACCCTTAAAGACATTCTTGAGTTTAAATTTCACCCTAAGTGTGCCAAATTGAAGACTTTGAATCTCTGTTTTGCTGATGATATATTGTTATTTGCCAGGGCAGATCTCACATTCATCAAGCTTATCATGAACAAAGTAAGGGAATTCTCTAAGGCTACTGGGCTGCACATGAGCATAGCCAAAAGTAAGATTTTCTTTGGGGGAGTCGATAGAGAGAACCAGAATGCCATGATGCAGGAGACGGGGTTTCAAATAGGTACGTGTCATACCCCAAAGTTTTCCCCATCTACTTCACCTACAAAGATTCAAAGACTAGGGTTCCATTTAAGCAACACTCCTAGCCAAGAGCCTCCTAAGGCTAGGGTTGAGATTCCTCTAAGAGGGATCAATGAGATAAGGCTCCTAATCAAGGGTATATGGTTTATAGTGATCTAATTTAACTCCATGGCAAAAGTCAAGGCATCACTCCAAAGGTTACATACTCAAACAGTCCCAAGATCTACAATCAACTGATTCAAATCCAAAGTCAAGGCATGATCCAAACTTCTAACCATTGGTCACAAAACAAGTATGGGGATGTATATCCATCATTTGATCAAAGCTTGATCATGATTCCATTAATAGAAACTCAGAGATGAACAAATACAAAAAAAGGTTCAAATTAGGGTTTCTTTAGGAGAAAGTCAACCCAACTTTGACTGGGCATAACTTTCACCTGGAACATCAAAAATTCCCCACTCAAAGCCTATTTTGAAGGAAATTGGATTCTCTACAACTTTGTCTCTCACAAGCTAGGGCTAGAAATGCTTCATTTGAGAGGTACAGTACAAAAGATTACAGGTCATTTTCAGGCATCCTTTAAAAGCAGTTTTTTGTTAAAGAAGATATGATCAAGATAAAAGCTCCAAATGAAAAATATGTTCCAAAGAGGCTTGTAGAGGACACTTTGAGGTTTCCAAAAAGTATTAGAACTCCCTCATAGCTTAAAAATTGAATGAGATATGCTTGATCAAAGTTGGGTGATTTTGGAGGACCAAATGTGAAAAAAAGGAGGTTCAAATTTGATTTCTTGCAAATAGGCCCATACTTTTATGACTTGAACTTGGCCCATAAGTTATCCAAAACATAGGCCGCGAATTTTATCACTTCATTTGATTTTTTACACAATTTTATTTCATTTAAAATCCATTTTTAATGATTTAAATAAGTGAGAAATCAAATATTTTGATAGAAAATATATTTTGATGAATTCCAATCAACATTAATGGCAAAATATATTGTAATTTTCGTGCTAAATCAAATGGGAAAAGATTGAAACAAAATTGTGACAAAAAAAGAAAGATTATATTCAAGAATAAAATCAATTTCTACAAACTTGCAATCTTGGATTCAAGGACTTTGGGCTTCATTCTTTTGACCTAATCTAGTTCCCCTATAAGTATACAAGTCATAGCAATGGATTAAAAAAACAAATCTGGGCGAAAACACAACTGCAAGAACGCAAAAAGTCACCAAAATTCTGAAATCGGTTTGGGAGAATTGGGGCATTTCAAGGAGTTTTAAGGATCGCAAAAGGTTCCCTGAAGGTTACTGAAGCTAATAGGATCGCTACTCTGCTTCAGTACCCCCAGAATAATCTCCTATACGCCAAGGTAGGTCCTTATGAATTTTGATTCGATTTGCATATTTGAAGCATTCACATGTTAAATTGTTGATGTGTTGTGATTTATATGATGTCTGTGGTTGTTTCTGAATGGTTAAATTGAAGTTTTCATGGTCTAATCTTGTATTTCCATTAGAGACCGAGCGAGGTTTAGGGTTTGCAAATTAGGGGTTTCTTATAAGGTTTAAATTGGAGTCAATTAGTGGCTAGGTTGAGTTTGTATGGCCTAGACGAGGCTTTTGGAACAGGTGCGAAGGATTTTTTGCTATGCAGGGGCTAATCGCTATTATTCAGGTGGAATTGCTACGAATGAATCTGTAGCAGATTCGTAGCTAATTTGTTTCAGAAAATGGCAGGGTCTGTGGGGAAGATAATGTGTTGTCACATCATGATTCGTTGGTTTGAAAGTTCGCGCGCTGAATCCCTTTTAGTTTTATTGTTTTATATATAATTCAATGGAGGTGAGTCTTAAACACGCGCGTTGCGTGGTTGGTGTGGTAATGAATAGTTTCTGTGAGCGTGGGGGTGGGGGTTCGAATCCTCGCTCCCACATGTTATTTTTCTAAATTTTCACCCTTAATCATGTGTGCTTGCATGCCCTTAGGTCCACCGTGTGCCCACAGATCTGAACCATAGAATCTCATTAAAATTAGATCCAACGAACCCTGATTGACTCCCTATACCATATACCCTAATAACAACCTCATTGAATCAAAATCTAATTAACTAATTTAATTTAATTAATATAATGGATTCTAATTAATTCCTTTTATATAATTAAATGTTTAATAATTATTTTTTTTTGTAAATAAAAATATATATGATATTATTATAAAAAATTCTAATTTGTTGTTCGTTCCGATTAAATCAATTAATCGCTATGGTCAACAATAATTTTAATTAAAATGTTATTTAATTAAATAAAAATTGATTTCTATTATTTGGTTAAATGGTTGCAACTATTTTATTAGTTGTGATGATTAACCGTCTTTCCTTCACTTTAATTTGTTATTCTTTTTAATCGAATCAATCGATTACGAGGGGTAACAATGCATATAAAAATTCTATAAAATTATTAAAAAATACCTTAATTCATTATTAGTGATAATCGAATCAATCGGTTAAAATTGGTAGTGATGCAAATTTCAAATCTTTTAACCATGGTGATCAAATCTATTGATCATTGCGGTTAGTAGTACAAATTAAATCAGGGTTGTACGCCCACTCTTAAGACACTTCCCAAACTTTTCAAAACTTCCAGTATCAAATTACACATTATCATAGGCTATTTCAAAAGCCTTTGAGGCAAATTCCCAACCCTATCAAATTCAATTCTAAGGGCGTACAACCCTTCCCCGAACTACGTTGACTCTGATTCTCCCTAAGGAGATACGTAGGCACTTGGCAACAAGGCGAGTCCCCCTCCTCCAAATCTTAATCATGTCCATAATTAAACCTTTAACCCTATTAACTATCTGTCACCCTTCTTTATGTTTTTGCCATAACCCTCATCTTTGCAATGTTAACCTTTAGGAAAGGGTTTTGGGTGCCTAACACCTTCCCTTAACCCGAATATAGTATCTTACCCTGATCTCTTAACTGCGCGAGGTTTCCTATTCGCCTTGGTAGAATAGGTGGCGACTCTAAACCTTAAATTTTAGGCAGGTTGCTACAGTTGGCGACTCTGCTGGGGAACACTTAATAGTGAATACTATGCTCCTATAGGTTTTGGCAGGATTTAGGTTTGGGCGCATTTTAGGGTTGGCAAACTTGCCATTTTTAGGGTAGGTTTTGGCAGGATTTAGGTTTGGACGCATTTTAGGGTTGGCAGACTTGCCATTTTTAGGGTTTGGGGGAGGTTCATCTTTTTTTTTATAATAAATTTTAAATTATTTATTTATTTGTTTTTGTTTTTTGATTAAATGTTTATTTATCTGGCTTAAAATGTTTACTTATATTATTATATGCATTGCTGGTATTTGTTTTTTTTGTTATGTTAAACCCTAAGTGTGGGAGTTAACTTTGAGATCAAATGGGGACATGAATCGCCTACGAGTCTCATTGATAACTCCACTCGGAGTGGGTTGAGTATTCGGAAATGTCCAAAACGAGGCTTGACTTTGTTGAGGGCTGGACTGGATACTTGGCTGATCTCTCCGAGAACCTACCCCAAAAATTCGAACCTCATGGATAAAATGAGTCGTTCTAAAATCCGAAGAGACAAAGAGTCTCGGAGACTACGAACGACCCCATGAGACCTTCTAGAACCCCCCATAAAAAGGTTGGCTCCCTAGAGCCCCCTACGTCGAACCTATGAACCTGGGTTTCTTGAAAGATTATGTTATATTTTTGTCTTATATGTTTGGTTGTTTTATATTTTTTGTGTGTTGCTATGATTTTTTTGGTGTGTTTACATGCATCACCTCTCATTTGCATCTTCATCATGTTTTATCCACAAAAAAAATAGTAAATAAAAAATATAATATAAATGTAAAAATATATTCTATTTGGTGAATGTGTAGGAAGGATGAGTACCAAGAAGACCATTGTTCACTTTACCGTTTCCACTCCGGATATCAAGAAGCTGAAAATAATCAAGGAAAAATTACCATCAAGTGCTTTGGATAGGTTTGTAATCCGCTATGGGAATATTTTGGACTTGCTAAGGGTGACAGTACAAGAAGAAGCCATTACTGCTTTGGTCCAATTTTATGACCTTCCGCTTAGGTGCTTCACTTTTCAAGTTTTTCAGTTGGCTCCAACTTTGGAAGAGATGGATGCTACGCTAGGGTTCTCAAAAATTAAAAAAGAATTCTATACTGGTGTGGGAGAAGAAGTTGATTTTTCAGATTTGGCAAAAGCTTTGGGGTTGTCCGCTACGGAATTGAAGACTAATTACAAAACTGATGGAGATGTGCATGGGATCAAGAGATCTTACTTAGAAAATCAAGCTTTAATGTATGCTCAAAAGAAACAATGGGACATTTGTGGACATTTATTAGCTCTTCTGATTTTTGGAGTTGTCTTATTGCCAAAAAACGTTGATTATGTGGATCCCGCTGCCATTCATGCTTTCACTTCCTTTAAGGTTCATGGAAAGGATCCCACTCCGACTATCCTCGCTAATATTTACTATGCTATCCATACAAAGTACGAAAAGAAGAGAGGAATGCTATTTTGTTGTGTCCATTGGCTATATTCTTGGTTGACTTCTCATCTCTATAAATCTAGTTGCTTTATCAAAGAATTGACTAGAAACGATTGGTCTCAAAAATTGAGGTCTCTCAAAGCGGATTCTATTCTATGGTATGCGAAGAAATTAAACTCAAATAAGATTATTTACAAATGCGGAGAATTCAACAATGTGCCATTAATAGGAACTCTTGGTTGCATTAATTATAACCCCATTCTAGCATTACGCTAATTGGGCCATTCCATGGATAAGGAACCCGCCGAACAACGGATAAAAGAATTAATCTTGCATGACAATGGGAAAGGTGAACCAAGAACATGGAAGGAAGTAATTCAAGCTTGGAAGCATGTTCAAAGAAAAGACTTTGGGCCAAAGAATGCAATTGCAAAAGCACCTTACACCGCATGGGTTCAAGAAAGAGTTGGGAAGATTTTGCTTCCTTTTGTTGTGGATCCCGCATACAAGCCTGATTCTCCTGATCTTGTTCCTCTATCCATCGAAGAGATAGAAGGGATCAAGGCAGCCCTAGAGGCGTCCCGAAAAGAAAAAGAGAAATTAGAACTTGATTTGCATCAACTTACCAACGAAAGGAGCCAACTATGCTTTGACCTTAAGGATAAGAACCAAGAACTTCAAGCAATGAAGGAAGAGAATGATAGACAAAGGAGTAAAAGGAAGCGTGCAACCGAAGGGTATTTAAGTGCTAATTTTAATTTAGAGGCTCATGATGAGAGGTTGGAGCAAGCTGATGTGGAAATTGCAAGGTGGAGAAGGCGTTATGAGAAAGCTTCCCATGACAAAGCAGAATCCGAGAAAAATCTAGAAGCTGTGGTCTTTGAATTAACTGATAGGACTAAGGATCAAGAAGAGGAAATAAGAAACCTCAAATATGATCTTCAAGAAGCTCGCAATGCTGGACAACAAGAGCGTGCAAGGAGATTAACCATGGAAGAAGCACTTTTACAGCGCACCGAGGAGTATAATAGAGCGTACCAAGCCATGGTATCACTTAGGGAAGTGTTCGCAAGAGAGAAAGAGGTGCATGAGGCAGCCCTGAACGAAAGAGACTATTGGAAAAGACTCTACACAATTGTTTCTACGGCAAGTGAGCATGTGAGCATGGTTCCTAAGATGCTTGAAGACTATGAGAAATGTCGCGATGATTATGATAAGCTAGTCTTCTTGTGTAATGATTTAATTCAAGATATTCCAAAGAGTTTGGCAAAAGCAGAATCATCTCCTATCATCCTTCCCGAAGTAGTCAAAGAGTTCATGGAGCTTTGTAGAGATATGGTGGACAAGTTCCAAGAAGACATCCAAAGGCGTTCTTAGCTTTATGTTATTTCCTTGTTGCTTTTATTTCAAGTACTTTTAATTTAATTTATTTTGAGTATTTTTAATTTCAGTTTCCCTTCCTTTTTTGTATACCAACAATGAAGTGGTATTTCCTTTCAATTAATAAAGTGTGTTTATTTTCCCATTTACTTATTGTTCCTATAATATTCACCAAATAAATATACGCAAAAAAAAAGAAAAAAAAAAGAAGAAAAAGAATAAAAAAAAAGAGAATGTATATTTACTATAATAATGTGGATAAGACACGAACATAGCATAAGCATAACATTCATATCATGCATGTCATATTTAATTACAAAGCATTAAAAAAAAACTATCTTTATCTCCAGTCACACCATTGGAGAAGACAATCAAGCAACCATTCCTGTGTACCAAACCCGAGCTCAGAAGAAGAAAGCGATGGAACAACTAGAGCAGAACCAAGCCGCCCTTCGCGAAGAAGTAACCCAGCTGAAAGGTACTATGGATGAGATTAAGGGAGGAATGGCTCAAATGTTGAGCTTCATGAAGGACATTAAGGATGAACAGGAAAGAGCTAGGGAAGCTCGGAATCGGTATGAGGAGATGCCAAACGATGGCAATCCACTGTTAGGATATGTTCGAGGCTTTGACCCTCATAAGTCAAACACCCACTCATCAAAGAGAGTTACCAAAACTCATGAAGAGGAAGAAGCTTCCCATGAAGGATTCATTCCCACCACTCAGAGAGAGGGGGCGCCTCGTACTGTTCGCATCCCTGCTAACAATCCACCTAAGGATGAGGATTATGTGGACTTACAATATGGGGAGGTGGACGAGCCGAATCAGGAATCCCATCATAAGCAAACCCAAGCTGATTCTGAGGAAAAGCGCTAGAAATAGCGAACAAATCAAGGCGCTGGAAGAAAGGCTGAAAGCAGTGGAAGGATACGATGTCTTTGATGTGGATACCTACGAAATGAGCTTGGTGCCAGATTTGACTATTCCTCATAAAGTCAAGATACCCAACTTTGAAAAATACAAGGGACTTATATGCCCTAGAAGTCATTTACGCATGTACGTCAGGAAGATGGCTGCTTATGCCAATGACCAAAAGCTAATGATGCATTTCTTCCAAGACAGCTTGAGTGGGGCATCTGTTGAATGGTACATGCAGTTGGAAAAGACACATATCCGAAGCTGGAACGACCTTGCTAATACATTCCTAAAGCAGTACAAGTACAATCTGGACATGGCACCCAATCGGATGCAACTGCAGAACTTATCTCAGAAAAAGGAAGAATCATTCAAGGAATACGCCCAAAGATGGCGAGAACTGGCGTCTCGAGTCCAACCTCCATTATTGGAAAAGGAGCTGGTTGACATGTTTATGAGAACCCTGCAAGGACCATACTACGATAAAATGATTGGAAGCGTATCCTCGGGATTTTCAGATCTGGTGGTTATCGGAGAAAGAATTGAGGACGGAATCAAAGATGGGAAGATACAAGGAGCATCATCTAACTCTTATCACTCAAAGAGGCCCACCTCAACCTTCGCTAAAAAGAAGGAAGGGGAGACCAATGCAGTAGTGCACCAAGAGTTTAGACCTCCTATGACATACCCACCTCAACAAAGCAGATTCCAAGGTCCTCCAAGGAAATTCGACCCTTTGCCCACCTCTAGAAGCGAAATACTGAAATATCTGTTAAATGAGCAACTAGTGGAACTCAGGCCTATGCCACCCCCAATTCCCGGAAAAGCTGCACCCAATTTCAGGGCTAATGAAAGGTGTGAATTTCACGCCAACTCTCCTGGACATACATTGGAAAAGTGTTGGGCTTTTAGGCACAAGGTTCAAGACCTAATAGAATCAGGAGCTATTGCTTTTGACAAACCTAACGTAAAGAGAAACCCTATGCCTCGCCATGATGGCACAATCAACGTGATAGAGGTAGTCACTGAGCAAGAGTTTGTTCAACAACAGAGCTCCCCCATAGATGCCCTTAAGAGGTATCTACTTGCAAAGGGGTTCATCCTCGAACATAACGAAGCCTTTAAGACAACCCTGCAAAGATTGGTGGATCGAGGGGTAGTTCGGTTTAAGGAATATCCTGAGGAAGAGTATGTGGCTATGCTAGACAAGAATGAACCATTGATGATACCTAGGCAAGGGGCAAGGAAGACATTAATCATCCCTTGCGCCAAAGCACCATTGCTGATACCCACACAAGTCCATACTAGGATCATCCCGGTCAGAGACCCATACCCTATGGACAAGATGAAAGCAGTCCCTTGGGAATATGAGTCTAATACTAATACCGACGTAACAAACATCGTCGGGCTTGGGGCATGACTCGTAGTGGTCGCATATTCAATACTGCAAAACCAAATGAGAACCTGGCACAAGCAAGTGATCAAACTACTGTTGTCCCTACTAAAAAAGGCACATCCAAAGACAAAGAGACCACTAACAAAGATGTTAAAGAGTTCTTGGCATTGATCAAGAAAAGTGATTATAAGGTGGTGGACCAGTTGCACCAAACTCCGTCCAGGATATCACTCCTCTCGCTCTTGATACATTCAGAAAAACACCGAGACACCTTGATGAAGATCTTGAGCACTGCCCATGTAACTAAAGACATCACTATAAATCAATTTGATGGAATGGTGGCTAATCTTACTGCTGGGGCATGCTTAAGTTTTAGTGAACACGAGTTGCCCTCACAAGGAAAAGAGCATAACAAAGCCCTGCATATCTCCATACAATGTGGGAAAGCTCATCTGTCTAGAGTACTGATCGACACAGGGTCATCATTAAATGTGATGCCAAAGGCCACCTTAGACAAGATAGATTTGGAAGGACTGGTAATAAGACCAAGTCGTCTGGTGGTCAAAGCCTTTGATGGGTCGCAAAGCCCAGTGTTTGGAGAGGTGGACCTCTCTGTGGTAATAGGCCCCCACACTTTCTGCATCAATTTCCAAGTGATGGAGATTGAACCTGCCTATACATGTTTATTGGGACGTCCTTGGATCCATGCTGCTGGGGCAGTTACCTCTACTCTGCATCAAAAGGTAAAATTTGTGGATGGAAACTCTATAGTAACCGTCAATGGGGAGGAGGACATATTTGTTAGCAATCTGGACTCATACCGATACATTGAGGCTGGAGAAAAAGCATTAGAGACTTCATTCCAAGCGCTAGAGATTGCCACTGCTGTCACGCTACCAATTGAGAAAATGCGAAGGGCGGTGACATCCTGGAGAGACTTGCAAGACACAAAGATGGAAGGCTGGGGCAAGGTTCCAGAAGTGCAAGAGAAAAGAGATCGTCTGGGGTTAGGATACCAGCCAACAAAGAAGGCTGCAAAGGAAGAGCAACGATTCCCTCCGATCGCACAAACTTTTATCACAGGTGGATATGAGCATGTATCCATGATATCCAGCATGGAGGGTACATCCAACTTCATCAGGATGATTAGACCAGGAGAACAGCTTCAAAATTGGACAAGCCTGGAGATGCCGGAGATAGTTTATGTTTCAAAGTAATTTGTTTTGTCGTGTGTTTTATTTTCCTTTCAATTAATAAAAAACAATGTCGCTCATGCCTCGCCCGAAGCATAGAGTTGGTTTGTAAGGGCCCCATTTACTTTCAAAGTTGAGTTTATTAATAAAATTGTCGTTTGCATTTGGTATTGAAAACTCTATCTCGTTCTTGCATTCACTTTCTCGAAATGACAAATAACATTCTTGCATAAAACATAAGCACAATCATAATTGCATACTAAAAACAAAAACATAAACTTGTGCAGAACACCTTCTAACATCACCGATAATAATACTGCTGAAACTCAATGTAAATTCGAGGCTCTCGCTAATCAGTCTGAGGAAGGGGATGAGGAAGACGATGAACTTCCAGAAGAATTGTCAAGGCTAATGGACAGGGAATCCAAGAGCATGCTCCCTCCTCAAGAAGCAATCGAAATCATAAACTTGGGCACCGACAAAGAACCCAAGGAAATCAAGATTGGGGCAACACTGAACGAGGACATAAAAGCAACACTGGTCAAACTCCTTCATGACTATGTGGAAATATTCGCTTGGTCATACCGTGACATGCCTGGGCTGGATACAGACATCGACGTGCATAGGCTACCACTCAAAGAGGGTTGTACACCGGTCAGACAAAAACGCAAAAGAGTTCGACCCGACATGGATAATAAAATCCGAGAAGAGGTACTCAAGCAGTTTGACGCAGATTTCCTCGCCGTAGTTGAATACCCACCATGGATCGCCAATATAGTGCCAGTGCCTAAGAAGGATGGAAAGGTGCGCATGTGTGTTGATTACAGAGATCTGAATAAGGCAAGTCCAAAGGACGACTTTCCACTGCCACACATAGACATACTAGTGGACAACACCACGCAAGCTTCAGTGTTTTCATTCATGGACGGATTCTCGGGGTATAATCAGATTAAAATGGCTCCCGAAGACATGGAGAAAACCACCTTCATGACATCCTGGGGTACCTTCTGTTACAAGGTGATGCCTTTTGGATTGCGAAACGCTGGGGCAACGTATCAACGAGCTATGGTCACACTGTTCCATGATATGATACACAAGGAAGTCGAGGTATATGTAGATGACATGATCGCTAAGTCCTATACTGAAGAGGAGCACCTCACACACTTGCAAAAGTTGTTTGAACGCTTGAAGAAGTTCAAGCTAAGGTTGAACCCGAACAAGTGTACATTTGGCGTGAGATCAGGAAAGTTGCTGGGATTCATAGTAAGCCAACGAGGCATAGAGGTAGATCCCGACAAGGTAAAAGCCATACAAGAAATGCCCGTCCCAAGGACAGAAAAAGAGGTTCATGGTTTCTTAGGGTGCTTGAACTATATCTCAAGGTTCATCTCACACTTAACTGCTACGTGTGAGCCCATATTCAAGTTACTAAGAAAAGATCAACCAATCAAGTGGAATGACGATTGATCATGTAGGGAAGACCATAAAGCGTTATTTACAAGAACCACCAATACTCGTACCCCCGGTGTCGGGAAGACCATTGATCATGTACCTCACCGTCCTCGACAGGTCCATGGGATGCGTACTGGGGCAGCAAGACGAAACAGGAAGGAAAGAACACGCTATTTACTATCTTAGCAAGAAATTCACCGATTGCGAATCCCGATATTCGCCGTTGGAAAAGACATGTTGTGCCCTAGCATGGGCCTCCAAACGTCTAAGGCAATATATGCTGAACCATTCCACATGGTAAATATCGAGGATGGGTCCTTTGAAATACGTGTTCGAAAAACAGGCTCTCACTGGAAGAATCGCTAGATGGCAAATGCTACTGTCAGAATATGACATTCAATACGTCACCCAAAAAGCAATAAAAGGGAGTGTACTGGCAGAACATCTAGCTCATCAACCCATGGAAGAGTACCAGTCTATGAAGTTCGACTTCTCTGACGAGGACATTATGCTGGTGAGGGACTATGAAATACCTGGGCCCGATGAAGGACCCGAACCAGGATTGGTGTGGACCCTTACATTCGATGGAGCCTCAAATGCATTAGGACATGGCATAGGGGCAGTCTTGACATCCCCTAACAATCGCCACATACCCTTCACTGCGAGATTATGTTTCGACTGCACCAATAATATTACAGAATATAAAGCATGCATATTGGGTCTAGAAGCCGCGATCGATCTAAGGATTAAGTTACTCGAGGTATATGGGGATTCAGCATTAGTAATCCACCAAGTCAATAAAGAATGGGATACGCGAGAGGCGAAGCTAATCCCGTACCGAGACCTCATACTGGAACTAATGGCTGAGTTTGAGACCATCACTTTTAATCATATCCCGAGGGAGGAAAATCAAATGGCTGATGCGTTGGCAACACTCTCCTCCATGTTCAAAGTAAATTGGCCAAATCACGAACCTCAGATAACGGTCAGACACTTTGAAGAACCAGCCTATTGCCTTACGATCGAGAAACAAGCTGATGACAAACCCTGGTACCATGATATTAGGGAATACCTGGAGAAACAAGAGTATCCAGAAAATGCCTCCACAATTGACAAAAAGACGCTAAGGAGGTTGGCATCTAAGTTCTTCCTAAACGGCGATGTCCTATACAAGCGAAACTACGATTCAGTATTACTAAGATGTGTGGATAAAAATGAGGACAAAGAGATCATCAAGGAGGTCCATGAAGGAATCTTTGGGACTCATACAAATGGACATTCAATGGCAAGAAAGATACTAAGAGTCGGTTACTACTGGTTAACAATGGAGGCCGATTGCTTCCATCACGCAAGGACATGTCACAAATGCCAAATATATGCTGACAAGGTACATGTGCCACCAAATCCACTGAACGTACTAAGCTCTCCATGGCCATTCGCAATGTGGGGGATTGACATGATAGGAATGATCGAACCCAAAGCCTCTAACGGACACCGATTCATATTGGTTGCTATCGACTATTTTACCAAGTGGGTCGAAGCTGCTTCCTACGCTAATGTAACAAGACAAGTGGTTACTCGGTTCATCAAACATAACCTCATTTGCCGATATGGGATCCCAAGTCGAATCATTACTGACAATGGGTCGAACCTGAACAATAACATGATGAAGGAGTTGTGCGAAGAATTCAAAATTGAACACCACAATTCTTCACCATACAGGCCTAAGATGAATGGCGCTGTTGAGGCCGCAAACAAAAATATCAAGAAGATAATACAAAAAATGGTGAAGACGTACAAGGATTGACATGAAATGCTTCCCTTCGCCCTGCACGGTTACAGAACTTCAGTACGCACATCCATAGGGGCAACCCCTTTCTCCCTGGTCTATGGTATGGAAGCGGTCCTCCCTATAGAAGTGGAGATCCCATCATTAAGAATCCTAGCCGACACAAAGTTAGAAGAATCGGAATGGGTAAAAACTCGTTTTGATCAGCTTAATCTCATTGAAGAAAAGCGACTGACGGCTTTGTGCCATGGGCAGCTCTATCAGAAGAGAATAAAAAAGGAATTCGACAAAAAGGTCCGCCCTCGAGCTTACAAAGAAGGAGACCTCGTTCTCAAGAAAATCTTACAGCCCCGACTTGATGCCCGAGGAAAATGGACACCCAACTACGAAGGTCCATATGTCATAAAAACGGTGTTCTCAGGAGGAGCACTCGTCCTCACTACCATGGATGGGGACGAGCTACCACATCCAATCAATTCAGACGCAGTCAAGAAATACTACGCCTAGCAAGGGCAAGATTCCAAGCTACGAGCCCAAGACAATTCGTAAAGGATAGGAAATCGAGCAATCATCAACTTCCAAAGTCAAAGGATTACTGGGGCCCTCGATAGCAAAAATAGCAATAGCAGCATTAGTATCATTTCTATTTGTCATTTTTCTTTCTTTCATACCTTTTGTACATTCGCCAATTCAAGGCAACAATCAATAAAAGTTTTTCCTTTTCATACCTATCTTTTCATCATTTCAATACCAAGCGCAAAGAATAATTTATTTCTCACAAACTTTAAACTTTGAACTTAAAACAAGAAACTTACAAACCATCAGACTAAAATAGAGGGGACGAAACCACGACATCTCCGGTAGTCGATATACACCTGGCCCCGAAAGCATTGCAATATCCCAGTAGACTAACTTCAGACGATCTGAGTTAAGACCCGCAAAGCTGCTCGAAAAGCTAAACAAATCCAATGGGTGACAAAAGATAATACATCAAAGTCATCATACATATCCATATTCATATACACTCACATATGTACCATCTGCATAAGCATGCATGCATTTGCAACAAATCATAGGCATATACATTCGCAGAGCATCATTTTACAGATAAAGCTTGGCTTCTCTTGAACCCTATTTCAAACTCTATTTTCAATTTCAATTTTCAATCCAAATCGTAACCTTCGCGTTACGTCTTATCACGGCAGTGATAATGGCAATTTCAAACTAAATCGTAACCCTCGCGTTACGTCTTATCACGGCAGTGATAATGGCAATTTCAAACTAAATCGTAACCCTCGCGTTACGTCTTATCACGATAGTGATAATGGCAACTTTAATCCAAATCGTAACCCTCGCGTTACGTCTTATCACGGCAGTGATAGTGGCAATTTCAATTTCAAACTAAATCGTAACCCTCGCGTTACGTCTTATCACGGCAGTGATAATGGCAATTTCAAACTAAATCGTAACCCTCGCGTTACGTCTTATCACGGCAGTGATAACGGCAAATTCAATCCAAATCGTAACCCTCGCGTTACGTCTTATCACGGCAGTGATAATGGCAACTTCAATCCAAATCGTAACCCTCGCGTTACGTCTTATCACGGCAGTGATAATGGCAACTTCAATCCAAATCGTAACCCTCGCGTTACGTCTTATCACGGCAGTGATAATGGCAATTTCAAACCAAATCGTAACCTTCGCGTTACGTCTTATCACGGCAGTGATAACGGCACCTTCAATTTCAAATTTAAATAGTAACCCTCGCGTTACGTCTTATCACGTTAGTCCCTTGGCAGTGATAATGGCACCTTCAACTTCAATCCAAATCGTAACCCTCGCGTTACGTCTTATCATGGCAGTGATATGGAACCACGTTCTTTGGCAGTAGCCGGAACTCATTTCAATTTCAATTCAGATTCCAATCCCAAACACGCCCTACCACGTTAATCCCGTGGCCAGCAACGCATCTACTCCACATTCCGCAATATCAGCATTTTTCAGGGCATTCTCAGTGTTCAATAATCTTCCACCTTCAGGACGCAACAGGCGAGCAGGCCTGTCCGCCTCTTCAGGTTTAAGAAGATTGAACAGGGGCAGCTGTCATACCCCAAAATTTTCCCCATCTACTTCACCTACAAAGATTCAAAGACTAGGGTTCCATTTAAGCAACACTCCTAGCCAAGAGCCTCCTAAAACTAGGGTTGAGATTCCTCTAAGAGGGATCAATGAGATAAGGCTCCTAACCAAGGGTATATGGTTTATAGTGATCTAATTTAACTCCATGGCAAAAGTCAAGGCATCACTCCAAAGGTTACCTGCTCAAACAGTCCCAAGATCTACAATCAACTGATTCAAATCCAAAGTCAAGGCATGATCCAAACTTCTGACCATTGGTCACACAACAAGTATGGGGATGTATATCCATCATTTGATCAAAGCTTGATCATGATTCCATTAATAGAAACTCAGAGATGAACAAATACAAAAAAAGGTTCAAATTAGGGTTTCTTTAGGAGAAAGTCAACCCAACTTTGACTGGGCATAACTTTCACCTGGAACATCAAAAATTCCCCACTCAAAGCCTATTTTGAAGGAAATTGGATTCTCTACAACTTTGTCTCTCACAAGCTAGGGCTAGAAATGCTTCATTTGAGAGGTACAGTACAAAAGATTACAGGTCATTTTCAGGCATCCTTCAAAAGCAGTTTTTTGTTAAAGAAGATATTATCAAGATAAAAGCTCCAAATGAAAAATATGTTCCAAAGAGGCTTGTAGAGGACACTTTGAGGTTTCCAAAAAGTATTAGAACTCCCTCATAGCTTAAAAATTGAATGAGATATGCTTGATCAAAGTTGGGTGATTTTGGAGGACCAAATGTGAAAAAAAGGAGGTTCAAATTTGATTTCTTGCAAATAGGCCCATACTTTTATGACTTGAACTTGGCCCATAAGTTATCCAAAACATAGGCCACGAATTTTATCACTTCATTTGATTTTTCACACAATTTTATTTCATTTAAAATCAATTTTTAATGATTTAAATAAGTGAGAAATCAAATATTTTGATAGAAAATATATTTTAATGAATTCCAATCAGCATTAATGGCAAAATTTATTGTAATTTTCGTGCTAAATCAAATGGGAAAAGATTGATACAAAGTTGTGACAAAAAAAGAAAGATTATATTCAAGAATAAAATCAATTTCTACAAACTTGCAATCTTGGATTCAAGGACTTTGGGCTTCATTCTTTTGACCTAATCTGGTTCCCCTATAAGTATACAAGTCATAGCAATGGATTAAAAAAAGAAATCTGGGCGAAAACACAACTGCAAGAACGCAAAAAGTCACCAAAATTCTGAAATCGGTTTGGGAGAATTGGGGCATTTCAAGGAGTTTTAAGGATCGCAAAAGGTTCCTTGAAGGTTACTGAAGCTAATGGGATCGCTACTCTGCTTCAGCACCCCCAGAATAATCTCCTATACGCCAAGGTAGGTCCTTATGAATTTTGATTCGATTTGCATATTTGAAGCATTCACATGTTAAATTGTTGATGTGTTGTGATTTATATGATGTCTGTGGTTGTTTCTGAATGGTTAAATTGAAGTTTTCATGGTCTAATCTTGTATTGCCATTAGAGACCGAGCGAGGTTTAGGGTTTGCAAATTAGGGGTTTCTTATAAGTTTTAAATTGGAGTCAATTAGTGGCTAGGTTGAGTTTGTATGGCCTAGACGAGGCTTTTGGAACAGGTGCGAAGGATTTTTTGCTATGCAGGGGCTAATCGCTATTATTCAGGTGGAATTGCTACGAATGAATCTGTAGCAGATTCGTAGCTAATTTGTTTCAGAAAATGGCAGGGTCTGTGGGGAAGATAATGTGTTGTCACATCTTGATTCGTTGTTTTGAAAGTTCGCGCGCCGAATCCCTTTTAGTTTTATTGTTTTATATATAATTCAATGGAGGTGAGTCTTAAACACGCGCGTTGCGTGGTTGGTGTGGTAATGAATAGTTTCTGTGAGCGTGGGGGTGGGGGTTCGAATCCTCGCTCCCACATGTTATTTTTCTAAATTTTCACCATGAATCCTGTGTGCTTGCATGCCCTTAGGTCCACCGTGTGCCCACAGATCTGAACCATAGAATCTCATTAAAATTAGATCCAACAAACCCTGATTGACTCCCTATACCATATACCCTAATAACAACCTCATTGAATCAAAATCTAATTAACTAATTTAATTTAATTAATATAATGGATTCTAAGTAATTCTTTTTATATAATTAAATGTTTAATAATTATTTTTTTTTGTAAATAAAAATATATATGATATTATTATAAAAAATTCTAATTTGTTGTTCGTTCCGATTAAATCAATTAATCGCTAAGGTCAACAATAATTTTAATTAAAATGTTATTTAATTAAATAAAAATTGATATCTATTATTTGGTTAAATGGTTGCAACTATTTTATTAGTTGTGATGATTAACCGTCTTTCCTTCACTTTAATTTGTTATTCTTTTTAATCGAATCAATCGATTACGAGGGGTAACAATGCATGTAAAAATTCTATAAAATTATTAAAAAATACCTTAATTCATTATTAGTGATAATCGAATCAATCGGTTAAAATTGGTAGTGATGCAAATTTCAAATCTTTTAACCATGGTGATCAAATCTATTGATCATTGCGGTTAGTAGTACAAATTAAATCAGGGTTGTACGCCCACTCTTAAGACACTTCCCAAACTTTTCAAAACTTCCAGTATCAAATTACACATTATCATAGGCTATTTCAAAAGTCTTTGAGGCAAATTCCCAACCCTATCAAATTCAATTCTAAGGGCGTACAACCCTTCCCCGAACTACGTTGACTCTGATTCTCCCTAAGGAGATACGTAGGCACTTGGCAACAAGGCGAGTCCCCCTCCTCCAAATCTTAATCATGTCCATAATTAAACCTTTAACCCTATTAACTATCTGTCACCCTTCTTTATGTTTTTGCCATAACCCTCATCTTTGCAATGTTAACCTTTAGGAAAGGGTTTTGGGTGCCTAACACTTTCCCTTAACCCGAATATAGTATCTTACCCTGATCTCTTAACTGCGCGAGGTTTCCTATTCGCCTTGGTAGAATAGGTGGCGACTCTAAACCTTAAATTTTAGGCAGGTTGCTACAGTACGATGCCTTTTAAGTACTTAGGAGTCCCCCTTGATAGCAAGAAACTCACAATTACTAACTGCCAATCTCTTATTGACGAAATGCTGAGTAGATTGAATCACTGGTGCACGAGACTATTGTCATATGCAGGTAGATTACAACTTGTAAAAAGTGTGTTGTTCGTAAAGCAAATTATTGGCTTCAAGTCTTCCCACTGCCCTAGAAGATTATGTCTCACATAGAGGGACTGTGCAGAAAATTCCTCTGGACTTGACAGGAGGATAAAAGGAGATTTGCTACCATATCTTGGGAGACAATCTGCAATCCCATAGCTGAGGGAGGCCTTAATGTTACTGCCTTTGGAGTTTAGAACAAAACTACATTAGGGAAAATACTGTGGAACCTCTCCTAGAAGAAGGACAGGTTATGGATCACTTGGGTACATCATTACTATATGAAGAGGGCTACTGTTTCTGACTATATGCCCAAGGTGACAGCCTCATGGATCATTAAAGCCCTTTTCAAACACAAGATAGCTGTTATGAATACTGAAGCTTGGCACAGTGCTGAAACAACACGTCATTACCATACTAGTCACATGTACAGAGAGCTCAAAGGCCCTAATCCGACTGTACCTTGGCGGAACTTAATGAGAAAGAACCAAGCAAGACCTTGTGCCATCTTTGTGATGTCGATGGCATGCCATTAGGGGTGGGAATAGGCCAGGCCGGCCTACAGGGGCCTATGGCCCAGCCTACATAGGCCTAGGCCAGGCCAGGCCTATTTAATAAAAAGGCAAGGCTTAGGCTTTTTTAAAAGCCTATTTTATTAAATAGGCCAGGTTTAGGCTATTAATAAAGCCTATGAAGCCTTATAGGTCGGCCTATATTTTCATATATATTAGAAATATGCTAAATAAGTTGGTCCATGTATACATATATATTAAAAAAAAGGCTAAATAGGCTACCCTATATATATATATATATATATATATATATATATATATATATATATATATATATATATATATATATATATATATATATATATATATAACAAAGGCTAAATAGGTCCGTTTATATATGCAAATATAGGCCGACCTATAAGGCTTCTTAAGTAATATGAATAAATTGAAAACTTTAATGAGATACAGGCTTTTTAAATAGGCTTTCAGGCCAGGCCAGACTTTTAAAAAGGCCAGGCCAGGCCTAAAAACTGAGCCTATGATAGGCCTTAGGCCAGGCTTAGGCCTTTTAAGTTTATCGTAGGCCAGGCTCAGGCCTTCTAAAGCCTAGCCTAGCCTAGCCTATTTCCACCCCTACATGCCATTCTAGACTGAACACGAAAGACAGGTTGGCTGGTTTTGGCACTATCACTGATGGAGCGTGTCTGTTCTGTGGAGATATAGAAACTTGTAGCCATTTGTTTTTTGCTTGCAGGGAAACACATTGTTTGTGGGAACAAGTCCTCAATTGGATTCATATTGAGCACAATCCTCAATCTTGGGAGAATGAGTTGAAATGGATAATCATTAGATGCAAAGGTAAAAGTAGACTTGCCAAGATGCTGAAAATTTGTATTGCTGAGGTTATTTACTATGTGTGGAATATTCGCAACAAGAAGGCTTTCCAAGGCAATGATAATGCTCTCAACATCCAAGACATCAAAGAAATTATATGTACTAGGGCGCAAACGGATAGATAGCTTAGGGAATTTTGTAATGATCTCTAAGGCTTAGTGTGTGATGAGTCAACTTGTAGCTTGGATCCTTGAGATCAGCTTGTACTTCATTTGATTTTTTGGAATATATATATATATATATATATATATATATATATATATATATATATATATATCATTATTTGCTCCAAAAAAATAAAAATAAAAATATCTTAACATAAGCAGATGTATTACAATTTCTAGAATTTAGAATTTCCATAAGAATGCAAGAGACATATATTTCAATAATTATTCTGAGATTATAATTTGTAGGAGCTTGTGCCAATTATACTTTTTTTAAATTGCAAAACCTGCAAAATAAAAATTAGAAATTATATTACACAATATGAATATGAGTATTAAATGAATTTAAATATGATCAAAATAATATTGATGAAGTAAATTTAAATATGATCAAAATAAGAAATAAAATTTATTAGAAAAAATATGAACATAAAAAAAATGGAACCTTCCAAAAGCTTTTGGATTAGATAAAGATAGAAAAATCAATTATCTTTTTTAATCGATAGAATATTTCACTCATTCATTCTATGCTATGTCAGATTATTCATCAAATCAAATTCCAAAATATATGTGTGAGAAAGAAAGTGAGAAGAGTTTATCTATTTAAGGAAGAAATGTTGCCAAATTTATGTGTTTCAAAATAATAAATGGATATTATGATGGACAGTTTCATAAAACTCTTCACTTTTTAAACAATAATTTTTGCAATAATTATAAAAATAATATAATTAAAAAATTTGTAACTGATTTTGTTCCAAAAATAAATTGTAATTAGAATAGGAGGGGAAAACCTTCAAAATACATCGTTACTAATTGGTATTGGAGAGTTATAACTATATTAAGAATGTAATTGTAGTAATTAATCATTATTATAGTAATTAATCATTATAACTACAGAAGGAAAGAAAATATTGATGGAAAGAAAACTAAAAAAATAATCAGTTACAAATATTGATGGGAAATGAAAGCTATTTTTTATAATAATTAGTTAAAAAATAATTTTATATTTGTAATTTTATAATGTCAAATTTATATGAAAAACAAAATGAGAAAATATTCATCTTAATGTATAGTTTACTTCCTAATTAAAATGATATAATCAAATATTTAGTTTTAATTCATTAATGTGACTAAAACAAATTAAATAAGTGAATTAAAGTCATTTTTAATTATAACTTATTAATAAATATTTATATAAATACAATAAATAAATGAATGGTAATCAAACAATAGCAGGTACAAAATTGAAATGAAAGAAAAAAAACAATCAAATATTTATGTGATATATTTCTATATTTATTCAATTAAATTAATATTTTATGATATTTTATCTACTTGAGTATTTTAGTTTTCACTATACTTAGTATTTATTATCAATATTTTCTATTGATTTCAATATAAATTAATTTTGGGTATCACTATTTATTCATTATTATCAATATAAAATATAATTTAAAAATATTTCTATTAATAAACAAAATAAATTCAATAAAACATATTACTTAAGTAATTTATTTATATAGTATATTTGTCGTTAATTGAGTAAACGTTATTAAATATTTGTCTAGATTATTATACAAAACTGTTAAGATAAAATAATTTAAAAAATAATTATTTTATATTATTGTTAAAAATAATTATTTTTATATTTAAAAAATAATTGTTATAATATAAAATAATTTAAAAAATAATTATTTTATATGTTGTAAATATGTCTTTACATTTATATTAAGTAGATTATTTATGTATATTTAGTTTTACTCTATTTTAAGTTATTTTTTATTTGTATTATTTATCACTATGGCTCAATATTATTATTAACTTTTTAATCAATTATATATATATATATATATATATATATATATATATATATATATATATATATATATATATATATATATATATATATATATATATATATATATATATATATATATATATATATAAAATAATAATAATTAATATATTTTTAAATATATTTTGAATCCAACAATTTATATTAAAATATTATTTACGTATATTTAGTTTTACCCTATTTCAAGTTATTATTTAATTGTATTATTTATCATAATGGCTCAATATTTTTTGTATAGTAACTATGGATCCAACGAATCCATAAGCTATCCGACTTACCACTTAAATTCCACAGGTATTTTGCCATACATGTCTTGTTCCAATGCAACAGACCTATAACATTCAGAACACCCTTACTCTTCGGTTTACAGACCGTTTTCCAGGCAACCAGACTCTTTCTAGTGATTATATCACTGCCAGTCTAAAGGAAAGACCTACAAATAGTTTCAATACGACAGATAACTTGTTTAGGCAATGGTAGACACTGCATCCAGAAGTTATTAATCGCAAATAATACACTCTTGATTAATTGCACACGCCCTGCAAAACTTAGAAGCCGCGCAGACCAATGTTTAATCCTGCAAACAATCTTCTCAACTAGGCCAATACAAGTATTACTCGAAAGTTTCCTACTAGTTAAAGGAATCCCTAAGTATCTGAAAGGGAGGGGGCCTTCTTTAAACCCAATAGTGTTCAGAATTTGGCTCTTCACTGTCTCCTCTACATTACCAAAATAGGCCTTGCATTTTCCAGGATTCACTTCAAGCCCTGTGGCCTCAGAGAAGTCCATAAAATGTTGCATTGCAAGTTGAACAGATTTCAAGTCTCCCCTAGTAAATATGAGCAGATCATCGGCAAAGCTTAAGTTAATTATGCTTTGCTTTTCACACTTAGAGTGGAATTTGAATTCAGGGTTCTTCTTCAACTTTTGCATTATCCTGTACAAGTAATCCATGACAATGACAAATAGGAGAGGAGACAAGGGATCACCTTGTCTTAATCCTCTTTTTGCCTTTAGGGTCTTAGTAGTTTCATCATTTATTTTATACCTGTAAGAAACAATCTTGACTACCAGCATCACCCACATTATGAACTTATTGGGAACACTCAATTCAGTCAGGATGTCTTCAATAGCTTGCCATTCCACATTGTCATACGCCTTCTGAATGTCCATCTGCAACATACACCTAGGAACCCCCCCTTTAGCATTATATCCCCTGATGAGTTCATATGCCAAAAGAACATGATCCTGCAAATGTTGCCCAGGAACAAAGGCTGTCTGGCTCATATGAACTATACTACTTAAAACCTTTCCAAGTCTCCTAGCCATAACTTTAGAAATAATTTTGTAGAGTATTGTGCAGCAAGATATAGGTCTGTACTCACTTACCAGGCAAGCAGTTTGATGCTTTGGGATAATAGTAACTAGAGTAGTATTAACTGCAGGGCTAATTCTTCCTTTTTCAAAGAAGTCCAACACTGCTGAAACTAGGTCCTTTTTATTAATCTCCCAAGAGGCCTTGAAGAACTTTGCTCCATATCCATCGATTCTTGCGGCAGTGGTATCACAAATACTTTTTAGAGCCTCATGAATCTCCTTCTCAAAAACTTTACTTATCACAGATTGAGACTGGACTGTCGCGGGCGAAAAATCGTTTTGTTCCTCTTTTTTGTGGATGAGACACCTGATGCCTTCTTTGGGCTCGAGTGCTCAAAAAAATGATTTTTCTTTTGTACCGACCAAACTTTTTATTATTTCCAAAGAGGAAAAGGAAAAAAGCTGCAATAACCTAAAAGTGGGGGGAGAGATCTTGGGTAAGAGGGTTGGTTATACGAAGGGAAGGTATTAGCACCCAACGTATCTATAGTACTCTATAGGTTTCTTTGTTATGTTTATTCCATTCTTGTTATGGTGGAGGTTCTTGTGAGAAAGAGGTGGGACCTAAGGTGTTTGTTTGATTATGCTCGCAAAGATCATCGCGATCCTCTGCATACATATCCCTTAGAGGGAATCAGAGCATCTGTAGCTCGGGGTCTACGGGTGCTAAGGTTTGAATGGTTTTTTTTGTTTTGTTTTGCTCGCCAAGGATCGACCTTGTGCCTACGTATTCTCAAAGGGATGTTGAGAAAGTCAGAGCAATCGTAGTTCCCACTTATGCTAGTGGAAGCAAAGGAAAATAGACAAATGTCGTCTAAATGCTAGATGTATCTAATCTATATCATCACATACATCTGTTTGTTTTTTGTTTGTTTAACCAGCCTTGTGGCAAAAACTTTCAATGAAGTCAGCCTTGTGACAAAAAGTTTTGATTAATCAGCCAGCCTTGTGGCAAAAGTTTCAATGAAGTCAGCCTTGTGACAAAAACTTTGATTAATCAGCCAGTACGGTGGCAAAACGGTTTGATTGATTAGCCAGCCTTGTGGCAAAAGAAGATTGATTGATTAGCCAGACTTGTGGCAAAAAAGTTTGATTGATTGATTGTTTGTGATGATATATAAGAGATACTCCTAGCATAGAGATGAAAAATGTCTAATCTCCTAGGGTATTTGATTTGGATATTGGGGATGCTTATAAGAAGCCCGTGGGTCCTTGTACGAAGCCCAAGAGGAGGCTATCCGAGGGTCCTTGCATTGTAAGCCCAAGAGGAGGCTATGGGAGGGACAATCCAGGGTCCTTGCATTGTAAGCCCAAGAGGAGGCTATGGGAGGGTCACTCGTTTGTACAAAGCCCAAGGGGAGGCATGGTATAGTTGGTTTGAGCTCTTAGAGCGATTTCACCGGGAAACCATACTCTATGTCCTAACCTAAACTAGTGGAGATTCTTTGCACGAAGCCCAATAGGAGGCTATGGGGAACCTAGTGTTGTACTAAGTTGAACAAGTGCACATATCACACATATGAACAAACATGAACAAGTATGAACAAACATGAACAGGTATGAACAATTATATATATGACAAAGTGTGTGTATATAATGGAGTTTATGAAGGAAATATACCTGTGAGCATGATCCATTTGTATGCACAGGGCTCGGGACTTATACTCGGGGAGAAGTCCACTTGAGTTTATTCAAAGCTATGCAAACAGGTATTTACAAAGGGCTCGGGACTTATACCTACATGGAGGCCCATGGTGCATTTTTGGGAAGATTTAAAGAAAACCTTCATTTTTGGTTTGTTATTCAAAGTTTAAAAAAACGCATTGATTGAAATATGTACAAAAGGCGTACAATGAAATACCTAATTTCATGTACTTGAGTGGGTATGTACAAAAGGGCTTGGGACTTATACCTACATGGAGGCCCATGGTATATTTTTGGGAAGCAGACACGTCGTTTGAAAAACGGTTTGAAAGTTTGTTTTGAAAGAAAGTTTATTTATTTTGAATAAAAAGACTGTGTAAAAAAGAAAAAAAGGAGTGGGTCTTATACTCTCTAATATTCGAGAGGCCCCTGTTTTATTTTTATAAAACAGGGTGGATGGTTTGAAAAAGATGTGAGATTTGTTAAAAAAAACTGTTTGGAAGTAATTTGGAAAAAGTTTTCTGTACAAAGAAAAACTGTACAAAGAAAGAGGAAAGGGACTTATACTCTCTAATATTCGAGAGGCCCCACATCATTTTGAAAATCAATTGATCAATTAAAAAAAGATTTAATCAAAAGTTTCAAAAAGAAATGGTTTATTGTTTTGAAAAGAACGATCGTTTGTTTTAAAACAATTTGAATTTGACAAAAGTCAACTTAATTAAGTTAAAACGAGTTTTAATGCTTAATTAAGACCTAAATGATTAGGGTTTGATCACAAAAAATATTTACAAGTGATTAGATTAAAAATTAAATGAAAAACAATATTTAAAGTAATTAAAAACACTTAAAAAAGTATCATTTTAAACCTAATTAAAAACATATTAAATAAATCTTTTTTTGTGATTTTTTTGATATTCATAAAATATATGTGTTAAATAAAGAGTGTACAAAAAATGAATGAAAAATGAATTAATTTGATGTGTTAATTAATTAATTAAAGTTGTAAAAAAAAAATGAAGAAAAACAAGTGTTAAAAAAAATGGTTTGGTCCCTAGAGGACTTGAACTCGTGACCCTAAGGTCACCAACCAAAATAATAACCAGCTGAGCCACGCTTGTGGCTTGTTAGTAGTACGCGCTTGGTAGAATATATTACTCAACTGAATTTCAAAACTTATGAACCAAAAAACGCGCCAAGAACACAATCCCAATTTGAATTTGAATTTTCTAAAAACTGAACCAAATTGATCAAGTGAAGGGTCTAACTCACTCGTTTTTTCATAAGGATCATGATGGTGGTCTTTAATTGCATTTATTTTCACTCTAAGGCTATCAATTTTCTGATGAACACGAAGAACCCTAATTCTATGATTCAATCTGAAATCGTGTATGTGCAAGTTATGATGCAATTGATTGAGGGTTAATGATCCTCATGTGTGCAGAAATGAGATGGTATGTTCATATTTCATTTATGATGCGTGGAGAGTAGAGTTTGAAGTTCAAGTGCACTTACCTCAAAAACGGCCAAACTGAGAATTGGATTTTGATCTGGAGGTGTTACAGATGCTTTGTATCAATCTGAATAGCTTCTATGATGATTATGGAAGGTATCTGGATGTCTGGAACAAGTTGAATTCATCTGAGCATGGCCATGGCACCCGATCTGCAGTTGCTTCAAGTATGAATCGAATTTGAAGATGGAGATGTTTCAGATCATATGTGAGTGTTTGGATAGTTCATATGTGATATATATGAGGTGTTGGAAGTGTTAATTTGGACAGAAATGATCTTGAATGGATTTTGGCATGATAAGGCCATGGTTATGCATATTTGAGAAGTGAGGTAGTGATTTTGAGCTTGAGGTGTTTTTGGGGTGTATGAGTGGTTCAAACAAGTTTCAAATGATGTTTATGAGTTGTGGGAAGCATCATTTTGCTCAGAGCTTCAAAGGTTTAGAGGTTGAGCATTTTACCTCACTTTGAAACATATGACTTGTAATTCAAGAAAGAAGAGAGAAAACCTATAATTGTGAGGTTTTGGTGTGAGTTTGAAGATGATTTGAACCTCTATTTATAGGCCAAGGATTCTGAATGCAAAGCTCTTGCAAGTTGATCAAGAAGTGATGATTTGGCTTAAGAGATAAAATGGAATCTTTCACATTAAATGCAAATGGTTAAAAGTGACTTAACCATGGTTATTTCTCTAGCTTCCTATCCTCTTCCATTCTGATCTTCAAATCAGAAAATATCATTCAATTATTGCTTCTATGCATCATTGCTTGGATTATAGGTCATGTAGTCTTGAAACTTAGTGAAAAATGGTGAAAATTCAAGTGAAAATGATCACTAAATGCATAATTCAAAACCATAGCTACACTCCATATTTTTTCATGCTCTTGGACATTTTGGAAAGCTCATATTACACACTTCAAAACCCTAGTTGAAAGTTTCTTCAAGATCCTTAAGGAAGTGGGTGAAAAAGATCCATGAACTTTGAAGAAAATGAAGTTTTAAGTGAAATTTTCAAAAGATACCAACTTTGAAGCTCCATATCTCTTAAATGGTTGATCTTATGGAAAAAATTTATATGTGTCAAAGTTGTTTATTGGATCAAAATCTACAACTTTCATGTTGGAAGTTTTTTTCAGTTTGTAGGTGAAATTTTGAGTTATTCCCTTTCAAAGTTTGGAAAAAACCATGAAAAACACTTAGAAAAATTTTCTAAGTATGAAAGTCAAACTTTTGACTTTTTGATTCTTGATTGATTTTCTTGATTTTTCTTGATCAAATGACTTCTCATATCATATATTGATGATTTAAAACTTCAAAAGTCATGGTTGACCCAAATTCCCCAAAAGTCAATGGCAATCTTGTACAGTTGACTTTTTTCAGACGAATCGCGTTTCTGGAGATTTCAAATGAAACAGGCTACCCTCACCAAATGAATGGTATGAATGAATCATATTGAAGCATTAGAGGATATTGAGCCATGGTTTGAGTTGTGGCACCATGTCCTGATTAAAAAGTCAGTTATTCAGTGAATTAGGTCAAAAACCTTAATTGTCGACCAGATGAAATTGATGACTGTGGATCTTGAATTGAGATGTAATTTCCATTGGATGTTGTCATAGGGATTATTTGAGGATGATTGAAACCTTTGATTGACTCACTGGGGATTTTTAGGGTTTCCCAAATGTGATCCCTGATTTCAGTCCCTGATAGTTCAAAACCCTGATCTGAGGATTTGTCTGATCAATCTTTGTGTAGGAGATGTTATGAGCCAATGGATTAGGTCAAAATGATGCACTTGAGGTCTTGATATCATGTCCCAAGCCATTAGGTCAAATTCTGAGCAAAAGTCAGGAGTGTGCTGTCTTCAGTCAAAACCCTAATTCAGTCGATTCAAAGCTGTTGAGCTTGTTGAAATGAATCTCTGAGGACCAAATGTTGATTATTGATGAAGATGATTCATTTGAGATGAAGGGAGAACAAAACCCTAATCGAGTGTTATTTGCACTGATGAGTGATTTCCTGATTAAATCCTGCTGAGTCACAAGTAGCAAACACAAGCTATGCAATTTGTTAGAGATGCAAATGATGCATATGCAAATGATATGAGGTGGTATCTTAGGTCAAAAATTGGGGTATGACATGGACCAAAGTCAGATGACTACCCTCCCTCATAGCCACAATATCAATTTTCCTAATACTGCTAGCTCCCTTCCCATCAAGGTTCTCACAGAATCTAAAGACCTCATTAGCTATGTCCTGCTGAGTTGTTAGCTTCTTACCATCTCTGTCTTTCAGCATACAGATCTGTCTCAACAAGTCTACTCTTCAGTGCAGCAAAGAAATAGGCATTGTTATTATCACATAGTCTAATCCAATTTATTTTGGATCTCTGCCTCAACAAGTCTTCTTCAGTATTTGATAGACGAATCACTTTCAGGGATAATTGTTTCACCCTCTCTATCTTCTCAGCATTCAGTCTATCCTCTACCAGGTCTTGTTGAGCTTTACTCAGGTCATCTCTGGCTTGGCTAACTTGCTTTCCTATGCCATGGAAAGGTTTAGCCAAATGATTGATAACTGGTTGGAGTCTCCTCAATTTTGTCCACATGGTATACATTGGTTTTCCTACAACATCATGATTCCAATTCTCAGCTACAGTCTGCAGAAAACCTGGGCATTCAGTGACAAAGTTTGGAACTTTAAACATCCTTCTATGCTTCTGAGTACTATCATTCCTTTGGATATACAAGAGTGCATGATCAGAAATACTGGGATCCATAACTTTCAGGGTGGTGTCAATATATTCCTGATTCCGTTGTACATTTCCAATTGCCATGTCAATCCTAGCATAAATCACATCTTGACTATGCCTATTGGACCAAGTAAAATGATCACCAATAGTATCCTTCTCAAAAAGGCCTACTCTTTCCATCATTCTACTCAAATCTACATATTCTCTTTCAGTCACAGGATTACCACCTACCCTGTCATGGACACTAAGAACATTGTTGAAGTCCCCCGTTAAAAGCCAAGGCCCCTGACTCTTGATTTGAAGACCCTCTATGTCATCCCATAGTTTCTTCCTCTGCTCCAATGTGTTTAGAGCATATATTGTTGTACACTACATCACAAGCTCCCCCAATACATCATACACCCCAACATGTATGAGTTGATCTGAGCTCTCAACAACCTCCATTTTCAGCTTCTTATTATTCCAGAAAATCCTAATTCTGCCATTCGAGTGTTTATTATAATTGTCCAGAAACTGCCAATTGGTACCCAGCTTCCTTCTAATAGCCTCAGCTTTATTTTGCTTTACCCTTGTTTCCACTAAAATACCAAAATCAGGGTTAAGGGCTTTGAGACGATCTGCAATCTCTATGCACTTCCCTGAATTATTCAGACATCTCACATTCCATGAGAGGATCATGATGTACTCCCTTTATCCACTAAAAGGTCAATCCCACCCTTTAGTGCATCAAAACCATTCTGACACACAATTTCACCTTTCTCAACATCCTGAAGAATAGCTTTTCCTTTATTCCTCCTTTGAGTTGCTACTTGAGTCCAGTTATCAGAGTTACTTGCAACAAGGTTATTTGGAGTACTTACCTCAGGAGGTTTTGGTTCCTTCTGTTGCATAGGTTGCCACTTTTTCACAATAACCGTCTCCGTCTTACACTGATGCCCAACTCTTTGACATGTATCACAGAATTTTGGCTTCCACTCAAGTTCCACCTGCTACTCAATCTTATTGCCAGCAGCATCCTTAATGATGATGTGATCTTTATGTTGTTTAGTAATGTCAATCTCCACAAGAATCCTGGCAAACGAAATTCTCAATTTGTTCGCCGTACATTCATCCGTAAACAAGGGTTTTCCTATGGCACTACCTATCCTCCTCAGGCTAGTTGCACTCCACAAATGGAGAGGAAGATTCGGTAACTTCACCCAGATAGGAATCGTTCAAACCATATCTCGCTTGAAATTAAACTCCGGGTACCACTCCTTCAGAATCATCGACATGTTATGAATTGAATACGGCCCCCTCATCAGCACCATCTCCTTATCTTTCTCAGTGAAGAATTTCATCAGAAAATAACCCTCTTCATGATAGAACAGCTCAGGCAATTTCACAAAATTCCAGAATTTAACCATGAACTGTTTCACAGCGTTCATGCTTAAGTCCTTACCTAGAACATACATTATCAGAGTCTCTTCCCAGAATTTTACCTCGGAGATCACATCTTCAGCTACAATTTCCACTTCTATCTCGCCTTCAACTATCTTAGGTGCTGAGTATTCAATCGCCATACCATTAGCCAGGAGTCTATTACCACTAATGATGTCTACCCAAAGTTTAGGGCTCGTTGCCACCTTTGGTTCATCCTTCTTAACCTTCTTCGATTGAGCATCATGGGTGTGGTTCGCGTCCGCCACCGTTAGCTCCTCTGCATCAGGTGTTCCCTCCTTACTAGGTCCGCCACTCATTACAATCTTAGGTACTATTGGTTGAGACTTAGGTGTTGACGCCTTTGATTTCGGCCTTCCTCGCCCTCGTGCCATCCTGAGAATCTGAAAAAAATTAGGGTTTGTGTTCGCCCCCTTTTCCCTCCGAGGTCCCTAACCCTAAGGTTAGGACTTTAAACCACCGTCAAGAATAGGAGACAAACAAAGAATGTTCACTTCGCCACTACACAACCGTCAGAAGCTGCGTCGCCGGAAATCGCTATCGCTCACCGGAAATCGCCAGAGTAAACCCCATCATTAGTATTATTATTAAAATATTTATTATTTTTATTATTATTTTAATTATTAACATTGCATCAATTATTAAATAATATTTTAATTATTACTATTGTTCGAATTATTAATATTGTGTCAATTAATAAATAATATTAATTGTTACTTATTATTTATATTATTAAGGATAATATTATTATTATTATAGTTTTAATGATTATTTATTCTATTATTGTTATAATTATTATTTATTTCAATATTGAGTTTGTATAATTATGGTTTTTATTTAGAACTATTTCCAAATGACATGTGGCAATAGTTGTTATCAAGATGACATGTGGCTAGGGTTGCCATCATGACTTCTTTGCGTTTATATCAAGTAGATTCTTTACATTTATATTAAGTAGATTAAGTATATTATTTATGTATGTTTAGTTTTACTCTATTTTAAGTTATTATTTGTATTAAAAATATAATTAAATATTTTAATTATTAACATTGTATCAATTATTAAATAATATTTTTATTATTACTATTATTTGAATTATTAATATTGTGTCAATTAATAAATAATATTAATTGTTACTTATTATTTATATTATTAAGGATAATATTATTATTATTCTATTTTAAATGATTATTTATTCTATTATTATAATTCTTATTTATTTGAATATTGAGTTTGTATAATTATGGTTTGTATTTAGAATTATTTTCAAATGACATGTGGCAATATTTGTTATCAAGATAACATGTGGCTACGGTTGCCATCATGACTTCTTTACATTTATATTAAGTAGATGTCATCGGATCCTGCATTATATATAAGTAATTAAACTTATAAAATAATACTGATTAATTTTAACCCCTAGATCGAAAATAATCAATTGTCATGATGAGCAGTAAGTCTCTTGGAATAAGAATATCCCTCCTCATATATATATATATATATATATATATATATATATATATATATATATATATATATATATATATATATATATATATATATATATATATATATATATTGATAAAAAAACACTAAAATTAAAAAACACAAAAAGAAAGAACAAAATAAAAAAACACTAAAATTAAATTCACCTACGAATTTGATAAATATATTACTTTGGACCACACTTACTTGATATTTAGTTCAAAATCAAAAGCCTCTCTGTATACTACGAAAGTGAGTGTTATCTATTCGGGACCGCATTGAAAATGTTTGAATTATATATTTTGAAGATTAAATATATTTTTTGATTTTTGATTTTAAAAAAAGTTAAATATATTTATGATCGTTTTAAATATATAAATTTTTTTTATTCTTTTAAATATGTTTTCAAAGAATGATTCTCTTAAAAGTTTTTATCTATATTTTAAGTTCTTCTTGCAATTTAGTAGCAGTTTTACAATTTAGCAATAGAATCTGTGACAGTTTATTATTAAGCGACAATTTTAGAATTCCAAATCAAAAGTGTGGATGCAAAATATTATAAGGATTATTTCTTAAAAAAAAATTTAAAAGATTAGTAATAAAATTTAAGATAGTTAGGAGGATGATAAACTTATAAATAATAAAACTTTGATCGCTTTATTTGACAAACCTGCATTTTGGTTTATTGCTTTTAATATTTTATGTAATATGGTCTCATTAATATATAAGGACCATTCTATCTTCAGATTTATTTTGATAGCGTGGAAGTGTTTAGATTCATTAATCTAAGATGGCACGTCACTTAATTGTTTTTAATATATGACTTAAATATTAATTAAAATGGTACATCTAGTCATAACCGCCTCAAGACAATTCACCCTTAATTGAGTTGGGGAACAAAATTCAAAAAGAAAAAAACATTATAATGTAAAAAACTATTTAGAATCACTACTAATATATATAATATATGAGATATTGGTCGAATTTTAATATGGTCGAAGGATATTTCTGGTTCGATGGAGAATAAGTATGAGGTCGAAGCTTATTCGTATTCTGCTGTCAAAGTAGTGCGTGTTGAGTCAAAGTTTTTCTAAAATTCATAGTCGATATTGTTAGGTTTGTTAGTATGTCGAATTGGGCCTATTTGTTAAGCTCAATTGTTTAAGTTAACTTGTAATGGATATTTGAGATAAAGCTCATTAGTTTAGTAGGTTAGATTTTTTAAAAATATGTTGTGAAAAACGATACCAATAACAAAGTATAATAGGGAATTAGGGAACAGAAGAAGAACACAATAATTGGTAATAACTGCTATTCTTTTACTTTCTCTTAAAACAAGATTACAAGTTTACAAGAATAACAAATAACCTCTCTCACCCTAAATTAGGATTTGCAGCATAGCAATGATGAGAGACTAGTATGCTATTTATAATAAAACCTAACATACTAACTAATGGGCTATTTCAGCAAGGCCCATTACACAAGCCAACTTAATAAACAAGCTAACTTAACAAATTAGGGTTTAATCACTAAAACCTAATTTAACATGCTAACAACCCTAGCATCTTCGACATCTGCATGCTAGACCCATCTTCGACTACAACATGCACACTTCGACACCAGCATGTGAACAATCCTTCGACTTCATGCTTAACTCTGTCGAACTGTCGAACCAAGAAGCTACCCTTCGACAATACTAGAGTTCGATCCAATATCTCACAAATCTCCACCTTGGACCTAACTCTACAACGTCAAGGAACAGACTAGCTTTCTTCATGCAGCTTTATCAACTGCATACAGTGGAAAAACTTGCAACTCGGCAATGTCTTGGTGATCATATCAGCAACATTGTCTTCAGTCGAAACCTTCAGCACTTGGACTTCTCCACTCTCGATTACTACTCTCACGAAATGCAGTCTCACATCAATGTGCTTAGTTCGCTCATGATAGGCTGAATTCTTTGACAGGTGTATTGCACTTTGACTATCACATTTAACAGTAATACCTCGACCTTGAAGTTTCAGCTCCTTCGCAAAACCTTCAAGCCACAATGCTTCTTTCACAGCTTCAGTGAGAGCAATATATTCCGCTTCAGTGGTTGATAGAGCAACAACCTTTTGAAGAGTTGCTTTCCAACTAATTGCTGTGCCAAACATAGTGAAAACATATCTAGAAATAGACTTTCTAGAATCCATACAACCTGCATAATCAGAGTCGACATATCCTTCTATTGCTGCTTTACTATCTTCACCCAAGACTCCACCATAAATTAAGACTCTGTTAAGAGATCCATTTATGTACCTTAAAATCCACTTCAATGCTTGCCAGTGAGCCTTTCCAGGATTCGCCATGTACCTGCTTACAAGACTTACTGCGTATGCTATGTCGGGTCTAGTACAGACCATAGCATACATCAAAGAACCAACTATATTAGCATATAGGATGCTATTCATATAGGCTCTTTCGACATCAGTACTGGGACACTGATCAATACTCAGCTTGAATTGAGGGTTTGTTGGAGTCACAACTGGCTTCGAATTCGACATACCAAACTTTTCAAGAATCTTCCGTAGATATGCCTCTTGAGATATGCATAACTTCGACTTCTTTCTATCTCTTCGAATGTCAATTCCAAGAATCCTGGAAGCAGCTCCCAGATCCTTCATATCAAACTCCTTATTGAGTTCAGCCTTCACCCTCATCACATCTTCGACACTGTTGCTTGCTATGAGAATATCATCCACATAAAGCAACAAAATAACAAATGAATTACCAGGTCGAAATCTGAAGTAAACGCAGTGGTCGAACTGACTTCTAATGAAACTTATGCGTGCCATGAACTTATCGAATCTCCTATTCCACTGTCGAGGAGATTGTTTCAGCCCATACAAAGATCTCTTTAACTTGCACACATAATCTTCCTTCCCCTTTTCGACATACCCTTCAGGTTGCCTCATCAGGATCGTTTCATCTAGATCACCATACAAGAACGCAGTCTTCACATCCATCTGTTCCAGTTCAAGATCGAACTGTGCCACCATGGCAAGCAACATTCGAATGGACCTATGCTTCACAACAGGAGAAAACACATCATTGAAGTCGACACCTTCTTTCTGAGTGAAACCCCTTGCAACTAACCTTGCCTTGTATCTTTTCGACGTCACTCCTTCAATTCCTTCCTTAACTTTGAAAATCCATTTACAGCTGACTAACCTTGCCCCAACAGGTTTCTTGATCAGTTCCCAAGTATGATTATCATGAAGAGATTTCATCTCATCATCCATGGCCTTCAGCCATTCAGTCTTATTTCGACTCCTCATAACTTCCTTATAGTCTCTAGGTTCTTCGTCTAGAACCTCACTTGCAGAGATTAAGGCATAAGCTATAAGATCTGAATATCCAAGTCTCTGAGGTGGCTTGATGACTCTTCTCGACCTATCTCTCGATAATAGGTAGTCATCGTCAGTTTCCTCAACTTCAGCATCTTCTGCTTCTTCTTCGACTTCATCTGGGATATGCAATTCAGCATCAACATGCTCCACCTCAACAGGAATCTCTACCTGTTCCAGCTCTTCGTCAGATGTTTCTGTACTTCGACCAACATCATCAGTTTTCTTAAAAGCCATTTCAGCTTCATTGAAAACTACATCTCGACTGGTGATACACCTCCTGTGACCTGGCTCTAGGCACCATAGCCTATAAGCTTTGACTCCTTCAGGGTATCCCATGAACATGCATTTCAGAGCTCTAGGTTCGACCTTGTCTTGCCTAATGTGAGCATAGGCTACGCAGCCAAATACTCTCAGTTTGTCGAGATCTGGTGGATGTCCCGACCAAACTTCTTCAGGTGTCTTCATATCTAACGCTGTCGAAGGACATCTGTTTATCAGATATGTTGCTGTCGAAACAGCCTCAGCCCAGAACACCTTCTTTAACCCCGCACTAGTCAACATGCATCTGACTCTCTCCAAAATAGTTCGATTAAATCTTTCAGCCAAACCATTTTGCTGTGGAGTACCTGCAGTAGTTCTGTGCCTTGCTATACCAAAGGCAGCACAAAAACTGTCGAATGCCTCATTGCAAAATTCAAGGCCATTATCGGTTCTCAACCTCTTGACCTTCCTGCTAGTCTGATTTTCAACCAGAGTCTTCCAACTTTTGAAATTCTCAAAAGTTTCATCCTTAGTCTTCTGGATGAATACCCATAATTTTCTGGAATAATAATCTACTATGGATAGAAAATACCTTGCTCCTAAATGTGATGCACACCTTGCAGACCCCCAAAGATCAGCATGGATGTAATCAAGGGATCCATGTGTTCTTTGTTTGCCTTTGTTGAACTTCACTCTGCAAGATTTTCCAAGTACACAGGGTTCACAAAACATCAGCTTTTCGACTTTGTCTCCACCAAGCAGATTTTGTTTCCCTAATTCGACCAGACCCCTTTCACTGACATGGCCCAATCTCATGTGCCAGATTTCTGTCTTCGACAAAGGTTTCGTGGATACAATATTTGTCGAACCACTTACAACTTCAGCCTCAAGGGTATACAAGCCTTGTTTCTTCACGCCTCTCAATACTTCCTTCTGTTAGAACAAGATTTGTTCTGATCAATATTCTTAGTTTTGATGATAACAAGGATATGAATTTTGTGTGAGATAATGTGGTACTCTAATACATTGCAATTTCCATTTCAGGAAATATATAAAGAGTATGCACAAATCAGCGCTCAGAAGCTTTGTCTCAGAAGGTTCAGCATGCAACATCAGAACATGGTCTGGCAAGACATCAGAAGATGGTCAAGGCAGAATCAGAACATGGGTCTATGGAAGCATCAGAAGAACTTGAGATCAGAAGCAGAAGCACTGAAGTTCTGATGGTATCACGCTCAGAAGCACTTCAAGGTCAGAAGACAAGAAGATGCTATGCACCAAGCTGTTTGACTCTGACGATATTCAAATATTTTATTCACAAACATCAGATCAGAAGAAAGTACAGGTGGCAGGCTACGCTGACTGACAAAAGGAACGTTGGAAGCTATTAAAGGCAACGTCAGTAGACACGGCGTGAACAAGGCTCGAGGTAGTTGACAAAAGCGTGAAACATTAAATGCAATGCTGTACGGAATACGCAAAGCATTAAATGCGCCCAACGGTCATCTTCTCAAACGCCTATAAATATGAAGTTCTGATGAGAAGCAAGCTTAACAACTCTGAACCAAATTCTGTGAATATTAACTTGCTGAAACGCTGTTCAAATTCAAAGCTCAGAAACTTCATCTTCATCAAAGCTCACTACATTGCTGTTGTAATATATTAGTGAGATTAAGCTTAAACGTTAAGAGAAATATCACTGTTGTGATTATAGCTTTTAAGAAGCATTGTAAAACTCTTATTTGATTACATTAATTTGTAAGTAACTAGAGTGATCAAGTGTTGATCAGGATACTCTAGTAAGTCTTAGCTTGTGTCTAAGCAGTTGTAATTAGAGTGATCACGTGGTGGTCAGGATACTCTAAGAAAGTCTTAGCTTGTGTCTAAGCATTTGTTCCTGGGGTGATCAGGTTGTGATCAGGATACTCTAGAAGACTTAGTCGCGGACTAAGTGGAAAACCATTGTAATCTGTTGCGATTAGTGGATTAAATCCTCAGGTGAGGTAAATCACTCCGTGGGGGTGGACTGGAGTAGTTTAGTTAACAACGAACCAGGATAAAAATAACTGTGCATATTGTTTTTATCGTTCAAGTTTTTAGACTACACTTATTCAACCCCCCCCCCCCCTTTCTAAGTGTTTTTCTATCCTTCAATTGGCATCAGAGCGCCGGTTCTAAGGTGCAAGCACTTAACCGTGTTTAGAAAAGATTTAGGAAGAGAAAAACGCTTCAGTAAAAGATGGCTGGTGAAGTTCCAACAAATCCAGCTGCATCTACATCTGGCTCTGCTGAGCAATACAACGGTAACAATGGTTATACTAGACCACCAGTATTTGATGGTGAAAACTTTGAATACTGGAAAGATAAACTGGAAAGTTACTTTCTTGGTCTGGATGCTGATCTATGGGATCTTCTGTTGGATGGTTACAAACATCCTGTTAAAGCTACTGGTGTAAGGCTCACGAGAAGCGAAATGAATGATGATCAAAAGAAAGATTTCAAGAATCATCACAAATGCAGGACTGTTTTGCTGAATGCTATCTCTCATGCTGAGTATGAGAAGATATCTAACAGGGAAACGGCCCATGACATATATGAGTCCTTGAAAATGACTCATGAAGGAAATGCTCAAGTCAAGGAGACCAAAGCTCTTGCACTAATCCAGAAGTATGAAGCCTTCAAGATGGAGGATGATGAAGACATTGAAAAGATGTTTTCAAGATTTCAAACTCTGACTGCTGGATTGAGAGTTCTCGACAAAGGCTACACCAAGGCTGATCATGTAAAGAAGATCATTAGAAGTTTGCCCAGAAGATGGGGCCCAATGGTGACTGCATTCAAGATTGCGAAGAATCTGAATGAAGTTTCTTTGGAAAAGCTGATCAGTGCCCTGAGGAGTCATGAGATTGAACTTGACGCTAATGAACCTCAGAAGAAAGGTAAGTCTATTGCATTAAAATCTAATGTTAAAAAATGCACTAACGCTTTTCAAGCTAGAGAAGAAGATCCTGAAGAATCAGAATCTGAAGAAGAAGATGAACTGTCCATGATCTCCAGAAGGGTAAACCAACTCTGGAAAAGCAAGCAAAGGAAGTTCAGAGGCTTCAGAAGTTCAAAGAAATTTGAACGAGGAGAATCTTCTGGTGACAGAAGATCTGAAAAGAAGAAGGTTGTCTGCTATGAGTGCAATGAGCCTGGACATTACAAGAATGAGTGTCCGAAACTTCAGAAGGAGAATCCCAAGAAGAAGTTTCATAAGAAGAAAGGTCTTATGGCAACATGGGATGATTCTGAATCAGAATCAGGATCAGACTCTGAAGGAGTGTAATACGGTGAACTGACTTTTATAATCGAAATGTTGCGGATAGCAAGAGTCGCCACCGACTTTTATTTTATCCAAATTTAATTAGAAAGGCTAAAAGAACAGGAAAAACCTTTTAAATAAAATAGGGTTCGGGGGGTAATTATGCAAAGGGAAGGTGTAAGGCACCCTTTGCATCCATGGTTATCCATGGGCTCTTAACTTGCTTTGCTCTTTTTGTTTCAGAAAGGTAGAAGAAGAAGATATGGACTTTAGCTCGTAAATGAGCGTAGCCATATTGAAGAATTTTGAGAAAGAATATTTGAAAATGTTTAGAGCAAGGCAAAGCAATTTAAGAGCAATTTACCTTATATTTGAGAAATCTGTTCTTTCAGCCTTTCAGAGCGAAAGGGTCTATCCTTGCCATAAGAGGGCAGGAAGCCTTTCATTTGGAGGTTTAAGGGTCATCGAAATATCCTTTGCCATAAGACTGTCCCATGCCATAAAGAGGGCAGGTAGTCTAAGGCAAGGATCAGAATAAGCCTTTTCGTAGGCAGCCAGAAGATACCTCAGCCTTTTCCGTAGGCAACATCCGAGGGTCGAGGTCATTTGTGTATCGAAGGCAGCATCATTAGGGTCGTGACCTTTTATCGAGGCAACACGGCTGAGGTATCCTCGAATTCGAGGGACATGGCTTATTCTGCAGAAAAACGAAGGCAACAGGCAACAAGGCAACGAGGCAACAAGGCAATAAGGCAACAGGCAACAGAGAGGGTTACCCAAAAAGCGTGCGTGTGTGCATCAATCACGTGATTCAATTCGGATTATATTATCTTGTGTTTAGTTATTCTAATTGATTCAGAGTTGCACTCCCTAAGATTACTAACCACGCAGTATATAATAATATAAAGCAATAAAGGGGGCGGGAAATTGTAACCAGCGGATCCCTTATCAGGGTTTGATACAAGTAATAATAAAAGAAAAATAAAAGGGGTAAAATTTTAGGGTTACCAAACTCGTAGCTTTGGCGATCCACAAACCCTGAAAGATAGAAAATAAAAGTTGGGTGAGTGTATGGCTAATTCGAAGATAATCAGGATTAAATTAAAATAAAAGGAAAGAAAAATAAATTAACAATAATAATAAAAAAAAAGGAGATACTTAGCTTCGACTGGAATTTGATCTGATATGGTTAAGGTCGGAGGAAACCTCGGAGGTAAACCCTGAAACAAGGTAGAAAATATGTGAAGGCAAGGCAAACCCTAACAACGAATAAATTAAAAGAATAAAATTTAAATAAAGCAGCACACTTATCTTCGAGGTTTGTTTGAAGGCGCGCTCTTGAGGCGAACCATATGGCTAACCCTGTTAATAAGAAAATGAAATAAAAATCAGTGTATTATCAATCCTGGTTGAGATTCAAATAGAGTGTAATGATGCATTGATTAATTATTGGTCTCGCGACCTAATTAATTAAATCAGGTTCAGAACATTAAATCGAGCGTAAAATTGTATTTATGAAATTTTTGGAGTTTAAATGAAATAATTATGATTTTTTTGAATAATTTTAACATGATTAATTAAATTAAATAAATATGATTTAGAATTAAAAACTATAAATAAAAAATATTAAAAGAAAATAAAATATAATGTAATTATGAATAAATAAATAAGATAAATATTAAATAAATGAATTATTAATATTAATTATAAAAAGTTTGAAAAAAAAAAAACATATAATAATTTTTATATATAATAGAAAAGAAAGGCATAAAAACAATATATGTATATTATAAATTAAAGAAAATAGGCTGTGTAATTAAAATAATAAAAAATTTGCAAAAACTTAGCTGGGATCATGTGCTGCACGCGCTGAGATCTACCATGCACCTGCGCGTCTGGGTTCGTTGGATTTGATCAGATGGCAATCTGACGGCTGTATTGGAGAGGCGTACCATACGTGTGTGAGCTGGGAAGCAGCGAATCATTCTGTTTAAAAAAATAGAAGCGCGCGCAGCCTGGCCAATGAAGGGGCGCCACGCGATCGTCTCCATCACAAGAAAACCCGCAACACGCTTTTTACAGCGCTGGTTGTAGATGCGCTGTAAAAGACCTCATCTTTTACACCTGCCAATTACCAAAAGAACGCAAAACTACGCAAAAATTTGACGCGACCACACCACTTGGATCGTCCAAGATCCCTGAGTACGATTATGGCATTAATTTTGCCTGATTTTATATGAATCAGAAAGCCCTAATTTTAGAGGTTTAAACCCTAACATGGTATCTCATTCATACCGGCATAAAAACTCAATTAAAACTCCAGAATTACTCATAATAATACGAAGAACACGAATATGCAAATAAAAGATGTTTATGATGCAAGTATATGACGAATCGACAAGGTTTAGATGGATGCAAACCGTGGCTTTGAGAGGTTGATTCTGAGAGTAACGATCGCGTTCAATGATCCAAACACCTCCAGTTACCTTCAAGGAATGTATTGCAATGCTTTGGAACCTCTGAATTAGCCTCAAACTCCAAAACCGAATCTCACTTTTCTTGAGATTTTATGAACTCGAATTAGGGTTCTTTGAGGCTGCAAAAACATGTCCTTGTGATCTGAATTGTTTGTGTATATATACTAGAAGGAGTTAGGTCAACAATTATAGAAGGAATCTAATTGAATCAAAAATTGCCATTAGAGAAAATTTGATTGAGAATTTTGTTCAAGAAGCTTCCAAATTTGGTTCTAATCTCAATCTTTCCTCTTCACACTTATTTTGCACGAAAATATATATATAATGGAGCATGATTGTGATTTGGATTTGATTGAAAACAAATTCTTTTCAAATCTTTTTAATTTTCATTAATTTTATTGAATTTTAAGTGAATAAAATTCCTATAAAATTAATTAAAATCACATAAATTCGTGGCAAATGATTTATGGGTTCTAGATGGATTGTGGATCAAGATTGACTCAAAGTTACTTAGGCCCACTTGTAAATTTTTTGAATTCCTTCACATTTTTCCCTCCAAAATAGCCTAACTGTGACAAGGTCTATCTTCCTTATTTTTTGAGGTATGGAGGTGTTCTAGGACATTTTGGAAACCTTGGAGAGTCCTCTAACCAATGTCTTTGGTCTTATATCAAAATCATTTTCCATTCTTATTTTATGACCTTTTGAAAAACATGTCTTTTTGTTGACTTTTGAAAAGGACCTGTAATGTATGAGGCCATAATTCTTAAACCATTGACCTATGAGCTTTGATTCTTGTACCATTGGATAGAGGAGTGAATTCCCTTCAAAATGAGCTTTGGTGGGAATTTTTCTGATGAAGTATGAATTTTTGGTGAATTTTCAAAGTTTGGTTGACTTTTTCAGTTCATGCCAAAAATAGTAACTTTTGACTTTTGACTTTTCTGATCTTTCCTTGCATCATCATGATCAGCCCTTGATCAAATGATGATTTTAGGATTATGGGGATGTTGTTGACCAAATATCTTGAACTTTGACTGTATCTTGACTTGAAATGACTGTTTTGTCCTTGAGGGTCGACTGTTGACCAAAACATGATTTGAAGGACCAAACTTGTTCTGTTTGACTTGAAATTTCATATGGAGATACTTTGGGATATTAGGGAACTTATTGAACCACCTTGAGCCATTGATTCAGTGTTTTTCCCTTGAATTAGTCAAACCTTAGTTTAGAGTTTCTGTATAGGAGACTGTATTTTGGAGCTTTGTGTTTTGAATAGCATGGGCAAATTTTGGGGTATGACAGCTGCCCCTGTTCAATTATCTTAAACCTGAAGATGTAGAGTGGTCTGCATGCCAGTCGGTATCTGAAGGTAGAAGATGATTGAACATAAGAATACCAAGAAATTTGCCCTAGTTGAAGTAGGGACTTTTGTCGGAGATGGGCTTTAAAGATGCCATCCGGTAGTTGAAGTTTGAGAAGATGTTGTTGATCGTGTCATTACCGTTCGTAGTAAATGAATTAGATTTTTGGAGAGATAATCGTGTCTACATCGTTCGTGATGATAGAATTAGATTCTCTTGTCGTGTCAGCACCGTTTGTAGTAACTGAATTAGACTGTAGACGCAGTTGATCGTGTCCACACCGTTCGTGATGATGGAGTTGGATCTCTGAGATTTGATCGTGTCAGTACCGTTCGTAGTATCTGAGTTAGATCTTGGATCCTTGACCGTGTCAGTACTGTTCGTAGTAACTGATTTAGATCTTGGAAAGTCCTCGGTCGTGTCTTCACCGTTCGTGATGATAGAATTAGACCTCCGATAGCTTGATCGTGTCAGCACCGTTCGTGGCAGCTGAATTAGATCTTGGAAATGATCGTGTCATTTACCGTTCGTAGTAAATGAATTAGATCTTGGAAATGATCGTGTCAGTACCGTTTGTGGTGACCGAATTAGATCTTGGAAATGATCGTGTCATTACCGTTCGTGGTAGATGATTTAGATCTTGGAAAGTTGGAGCTTTCGTTCGTTTATATGTACCTGTATTCTGCAAAAAGTAGGGTTGAGCCTGTGCAATGTCATGATGCATGGGTTACATAATGAGCTTCTCAAAATAAATGAGACGCTTTGCATGTTATGTATGAATTTTTATGTGGTAATGTATGCGATGTATGAGTATGTTTATGATATATGATATGTGAATATGATTTATGTTGCCTTGATTGAGAAAATAAATCTCTGTTTCATTGTAATTTGGATATCTGGTTTTGTCTTGAAGATGCTCAGCTGGGGATTTATGATTTTGCTTGGGGATGATCAGTAACTTGATGTACCCTGACTGGGGATACAGAGAAAATAGAGATGAACCTTTGTTGGGGAGCCATGCCTTTATTGTTGGAAGACATCTCCTTAGTGATTACTCTGTGGGGATATGATCTTGTGAACCCGGCTTTGTGGGGATGAATATATGTCAATCGATTTGTGGGAGGACTTTTGATTACCTCGGACATTGTCTCTTTGCTTTTCCTACTAATAGAGATTACTACATATTTCTATTGGAAAAAGAAAATGGATGATAATCATGTTCATATGCATATGTTCATTCAAAATTATCATTGGACATTTGCGTATTTGAAAAGAATAAGAAATTTGAAAGAAAGAAGTAAATTGTATTGAGAAAAGCCATAAATAGGCAAGATGAAACATATTGTGTGTTTTTGAAAAGGTAAAAAACAAAAGAAACATAGCTATGTAAAAATGATCCTATTGAGTTTCCACTCTGCTATTGCTATTATGCCTTCGAGCATCTCATCCCATGCTTGTCGGAGAAAAGTGATTGAGTTGATCTGAGCCCTTTGAACTTGTTGTTGTAGATGTATCTGATTGATGATAGGAACGAGACATAGTCGTACGCTTAATCCTTAACTTTTGCCTAGACCGCCCTTTCAGGTTTTCAGTCTAGCAGGATACCCTTTTTTGCCCAAGTCGCCCTTTCGGGTTTTCAGCTTGACGGGTGTACATTTTTTTTTATATATTTATCCCTAACTTTTGCCCAAATCTTTTGGTTTGCCGGGATGCCCTTATTTTTGCCTAGGTACGCCGACCTAGCGGGTCATATTTATGCGTAGTATTTTTTGACTATGTCTGCGTTCACAGGTTGCGAGAAGTCCTCTCCATCCATGGTAGTGAGTATCATTGCTCCTCCAGAGAAGATTTTCTTGATAACGAATGGTCCTTCATAGGTGGGAGTCCACTTGCCCCTAGGATCACCTTGCGGTAGAATTATTCTCTTTATGACCAAGTCACCAACTTGATAAACTTGTTGCTTGACTCTTTTGTTAAATGCCTTGATCATACGTTTCTGATAAAGTTGTCCATGACAGACAGCCGCGAGCCTCTTTTCATCAATCAGATTTATCTGATCTAATCGAGTCTGGATCCATTCATCTTCATCTAGCTCTGCTTCTTTCATGATCCTTAATGACGGTATCTGAACCTCAATTGGTAGTACAGCTTCCATACCATATACTAGTGAGAACGGGGTTGCCCCAGTTGATGTGCGTGCAGAGGTACGGTAACCATGAAGAGCAAATGGTAACATTTCATGCCAATCCTTGTAAGTCACAGTCATTTTCTGCACAATCTTCTTGATGTTTTTGTTAGCGGCCTCCACGGCTCCATTCATCTTTGGCCTATAGGGAGATGAGTTGTGATGCTTGATATTGAATTGTGTGCAAAGCTCAGTAATCATCTTGTTGTTTAGATTGGTACCATTATCAGTGATGATCCTTTCGGGAATGCCATACCGACAGATGAGGTTATGTTTAATGAATCGAGCCACCACATTCTTGGTTACGGAGGCAAATGAAGCAGCTTCTACCCATTTAGTGAAATAGTCGATGGCTACTAGAATGAAACGATGTCCGTTAGAAGCGGTAGGCTTAATCTCTCCGATCATATCAATGCCCCACATTGCAAAGGGCCAGGGAGCAGTTAGTACATTTAGAGGAACGGGAGGCACGTGTACTTTGTCGGCGTATATCTGGCACTTGTGACAAGTTCTTGAATGGTGGTGACAGTCAGTTTCCATTGTAGACCAGTAGTAACCTGCTCTTAGAATCTTCTTGGCCATAGTATGTCCACTAGAGTGGGTCCCAAAAGTACCATCATGCATGTCTTCCATGATCTTTTCAGCTTCTTTCTTGTTCACACAACGAAGCAGAGTTGAATCATGGTTGCGCTTGTATAAAGTCCCATTGCTCAGAAAGAACTTGGATGCGAATCTTCTTAGGAATTTTTTGTCATTGATGGATGCCCCTTCAGGGTATTCTTGGGTCTCGAGGTACCTTTTTACTTCGTAGAACCATGGTTTCTCTTCAGCCTCGTCGTCAACTATCTCATAACAATATGCGGGTTCGTCATGTCTTTCAATGATAACTATAGGAGCCTCATTATCCCAATTGACTTTGAACATAGATGACATAGTAGCTAACGCATCGGCCAGCTGATTCTCTTCTCGGGGAATATGTTCGAAAGTAATCTCTTCAAAATATGGAATTAAGGATAGTACGAATTCCTTATAGGGTATGAGATTAGGATGTTTTGTATCCCACTCCCCTCTGATTTGGCTGATTACTAGTGCCGAATCCCCATACACTTCCAGGAATTTGATCCTTAAATCGATAGCAGCTCTGAGCCCCAAGATACACGCTTCATACTCAGCCATATTGTTGGTGCAGTCGAAACATAATCTTGCGGTGAATGGGGTGTGTCCACCAGCAGGAGAGACAATTATAGCGCCAATGCCATTACCAAGTGCATTCGAAGCTCCATCGAAAACCATAGTCCATCGGGATCCTGGTTCAGGTCCTTCATCCGGGCCAGGTTGCTCATAGTCAGTAACAAGCATCACATCTTCATCTGGAAATTCAAAGTTCATCGATTGGTAGTCATCTACCGCCTGTTGTGCCAAATGATCTGCTACTACACTACCCTTGATTGCCTTCTGTGTTGTGTATTGGATGTCATACTCTGTTAGTATCATTTGCCATCTTGCTATTCGTCCAGAGAGAGCAGGTTTCTCGAATACATACTTGATGGGATCCATTCGGGAAATCAACAAGGTGGTATGGTTCAACATATACTGTCTCAGTCGGCGAGCAGCCCAAGCCAAAGCACAGCAAGTTTTCTCGAGCAGTGAGTATCTTGTTTCACAGTCGGTAAACTTTTTGCTAAGGTAGTATATTGCATGCTCTTTTCGACCAGACTCGTCATGTTGCCCCAGTACGCATCCCATTGAGTTCTCTAACACTGTTAAGTACATAATTAGAGGTCTTCCTTCGGCAGGTGGTATCATGATCGGAGGTTCTTGCAGGTACTTCTTTATTTTGTCAAAGGCCTCTTGACATTGGTCATTCCATTTTACTACTTGATCTTTCTTCAGTAACTTGAAGATTGGCTCACAAGTAGCGGTCAAATGGGAGATAAATCTAGCAATGTAATTCAGTCGACCCAGGAATCCTCTAACTTCTTTCTCGTTTCGTGGAGCGGGCATTTCTTGTATGGCTTTCACTTTAGCAGGATCAACTTCGATACCTTTGCTACTAACAACAAAACCCAACAGCTTGCCAGACCTCACGCCAAAGGTGCACTTGTTCGGATTCAATCTCAACTTGTACTTCTTCAACCTATCAAACAACTTCTGTAAATGGACCAGATGTTCTTCTTCAGTGTTGGACTTTGCAATCATATCATCAACATAGACCTCTATCTCTTTGTGGATCATATCATGGAATAAGGCTACCATTGCACGCTGGTAAGTTGCCCCAGCATTCTTCAACCCAAATGGCATGACTTTGTAACAGAAAGTGCCCCAAGGCGTAGTGAATGTTGTCTTTTCCATATCTTCGGGTGCCATCTTAATCTGATTGTAACCTGAGAAACCATCCATAAAAGAGAAAACCTTGCATTGTGCAGTACTATCAACTAGGATGTCAATATGTGGTAGTGGGAAATCATCTTTAGGACTTGCTCGATTCAAATCTCTATAATCTACACACATTCTGACTTTTCCATCTTTCTTTGGTACGGGCACTATATTGGCGATCCATGGCGGATAACTCACTACTTTCAGGAACCCAGCATTGAATTGTTTCTCGACCTCTTCTTTGATTTTCTGAGCCATGTCTGGTCTGCTTCTTCGTAACTTCTGTTTAACTGGAGGACTATTCTCTTTGATAGGTAAACGATGAACCACAATATCAGTATCGAGCCCAGGCATGTCTTCGTATGACCAGGCGAAGATCTCAACATTGTCTCGTAACATCTGGATCAACCTTTGCTTGACAGCATCCTCTAATTCAGCCCCTATCTTGATTTCTTTCTTTTCTTCATCGGTACCTATGTTCACAACTTCAATTGGCTCTTCGTGCGGTTGTATAGTCTTTTCTTCTTGCTCTAGTAAACGGGCAAGTTCTCTAGGCACTTCACAACCTTCCTCACCTTCATCCTCAGCTTGATAGATCGGATTTTCAAAGTCATATTTAGCAATAGCAGAATCGTTATCAACAGGATCCAGAGTGAATGTGGATCTGCAGTGCATTATGTGGGTGTGTGTGAGAACGCATAGCTATAAAAGGTAAATAAAAGAAAAGATAAAAGCAAACACACAATTTGAATACGAAACGTCCAATGCTTTATTGAATGAAAATATGCTTATGAAATGACAAGCCCTAACAAATGGACCATTGTGCCCCGGGCAGGACACATGGCTTTAGCGTTTTATTGTCTTTATTGAAATACAAGAATTAAAAAACTGGAAATAAAAGAAAAGCAGGAAATAAACTAAGAGTGGCAATTACTCCTGATTATAGGAGATAGAAACAATGTCCTCAGCCTTCCAGTTGTCCAGCCCTTTGTCTGATGTAGGAAAGATCCACTTGTCCAGGTTGTGATTGTCTTCCTCTTCTTCAATGGCATTGACTCCCTTGCTGATGAAGTGATGCTTCAAGTCTTCTGAACGAGGAGGTGGTGTTCCCTTTTGATCCTTAGCAGTGCAGCCTAAACCCCATTTGTTGGATTTGTATGGGATGTCAGGTAATTGCCCCCAGATAGTGCAGCCACCCTCTTCTACCACAGCCCTAGCGTCTTTCAGAGAAGCCATTGTAGGAATATCTCCAGTAATTTTAGGAGGAGTGTAGACATGTTTAGTTTCTGGAACTGGTTCGAGGATCCATTCATGTGCTATGCGGGGTGATTCAAATGTCTCTCCAGTGAATTCAAGATACTTGGTCTCATCTACGAAACTTACCAAATATTCATCTTCACCATGCACAGTGACAATCTTGCCTTCCATTGGGTATCGCAACTTCTGATGGAGAGTTGAAGTCACGGCATTTGCTTTATGTATCCAGGGACGCCCAAGTAGGCAGGAATAGGCGGGACGAATATCCATCACGTAGAACACAGTGTTAAAAGTTTGGGCGCCTACTCTGATGGGGAGCTCAACTTCGCCATACACAGTACTCATAGTGCCATCATAAGCTTTGACTATCACATTACTAGATTTCAGCTCAATTCCATCGACCTTGAGTCTGTCCAGCACCACTTTAGGTAACACATTCAGAGACGAGCCATCATCAACTAGTACATGAGCCAGGGTAGTACCACCACATTCAATAGAGATATGCAGTGCCTTGTTATGATTCCTTCCACTAGGACTTAGATCAGCATCAGAAAACCCAAGGTAGTTATCAGTTGTCAAGTTTGCAATACAGTTCTCGAGTTGAGTGACAGAAATCTCTTGTGGCACATGGGCAGCTTCTAGAAATTTCATCATAGCCTTGGCATGGGTCTTTGAACAACTCAGGAGTGACAGCATAGAGATCTTGGAAGGAGTATGCCCCATTTGTTCAACAATATCATAATCACTCTTGCGTATGTATTTCAAGAACTCATTTGTTTCTTCAGATGGCGCATTCCTAGTGACAGTTTCAGGTTCAGGCAGCGGTTCTTTACCATGAGCGTCAGCATTCGGGGTGATAGTAATGGTAGGTGTAGTAACATTTGGGGAGATCTCTGGAGAAAACACCCTTCCACTCCTCGTCACCTTACTAGTTCCAGCAATGTTTCCTACATCAGGATTGACATCTTCAGAAACCTTATCAAATTCAAGTTCTTGCTTAACTCCTTGCACATAGACCTCGGAACCATAATTCCAAGGGATAGCTTTGTCAGATGAGTATGGCATAGGACCAGGTTTAGTGATAATGATCGGAGCCACACGGGGTTCAGCAGAAATCTTGAAAGGAGCCTTGGTAGGGATCTTTAGTGGTACTTTAGAGATCACAGATACATCTTCGAACTTCAAACCACGGGAGAAACCCTCACACAACTCTTCAATAGTGGGAGTCTTCTCAAATCTGATAGTGCCACGATCCATCCAGCCTTGGATGCCTCTTTTCAGGTTCTCACAACCCTCGGGTATGAGTGCACAGTAATAACAGCCGGGGTCGCAACCTGGAAATAAACCAGCTCGCAACAACTTTCTCTTGATATCGGGGAGAGGAGTTGACAGGTCCCTCACATCATAGACATGGATTGTGTCCATGATGGCATTAACAGTATGGTCATGCTTTGGCATTGGAGCAGTGATGACATTAGGGGTCTCAGGAGCGTCGAACTCAATTTCACCAGCTTCCAACATGTCTTGAACCTTATTTCTCAACGCCCAACAATTATCGGTAGTGTGCCCAGGACTATTAGAATGATATGCACATTTGGCCTTAGGGTCATAATTTGGAGATGTGGTAGTAACATTCTTGGGCGGGTCTCTCAGAGTGATTAGGTTGGCTTTCAGCAGATGTTGCAGAACTTGAGATAGAGGCATGTTGATCTTGGTGAATTGCCTCCTTGGTCTATCAGTCTTGCGTTGGTAGTCTTGTCTAGGAGCTTGTTGAGATATTGGTGCAGAGATGAGGACGGCACCAACAGACTGATTCTGGTCATCCTTACTACGACTCTTTTGACTATGAATAGCATTAGATTCGTTTCTTCCTTGATACGGCTTCCTTGTAGTACCAGAGGCAGAACCCACTTGAATCTTCCCACTTCGAATACCATTTTCCACACGTTCTCCAGTTAAAATGAGTTCAGTAAACCCAGAAGAAGAACTACCCAGCAGGTGACTATAGAACGGCCCAGTTAGTGTGCCCATGAACATGTCTACCAACTCTCTATCATTTAAAGAAGGTTGGACTCTTCCAGCTAAATCTCTCCATTTCTGGGCATACTCCTTGAAACTTTCTTTAGGACCCATGGACATGCTTTGAAGTTGCATGCGAGTCGGTGCAAGATCGGAGTTATATTGGTATTGCTTGTAGAAAGCCACAACCAAATCTTCCCATGTACGGACGCTAGCACCTTCCAGCTTATAATACCATTCGAGTTGAGTTCCAGATAAACTCTCTTGAAAGAAATGGATCCAGAGTCTCTTATCAGCAGTATGAGGTTGAATCTTCCTCACGTAAGACCTCAAGTGCATCTTAGGACAGGAAATTCCATCATACTTAGCAAAAACTGGAGTCTTGAACTTCGGAGGAATAACGACCCCAGGAACGAGTCCTAATTCTTCAAAATCCAACCCAGGTACCTTCTGAACTTCCACACTTCTCAGACGCTCTTCCAGTAGCCTATACTTCTCATCAGCGTAATCCTCGTCTTGGGGATACTCGTCTTCTTCTTCTTCTTCTTCACCATCAGAACCTACATGGCTTCCTTGATTGTTCTTGACACTGAGATCATCTTTCTCTTCATCTTCCTCATTCTTAGGGATTTCAGCATCTTCGGCCTTCCTGGGACGACCTTTGAACCTTCTTCCCAGATTGATCACTCCTTTGGGCTTCTGAGTCTTCTTCTCCTTCTTAGTCAGAAGGGCTTTCAGTTCGTTTTGCCCATTGGCTAGGGTCAGGATCAGAGCTTGAAATTCAGCATTCTGAGCTTGGAGAGCTTTGACAGATTGTTCGAGATCCATCTTTCTTACTGAAATAAACAGCATAAAGATGAGGCATTTTTCTTTATGAAACCTGTGATGCGATGTTTATGAATGATATGATTATGCATATGCAATGTTTTCAAGGAATTGAAAGAATTTTAACTCGTGTTGAAACAAAGAAAGAAAAAAACATTATTTATTAATTAAATTGTAAGGTCATAACCCCAAAAGTTACATTAAAATAAAGAAATTAATAATAAATAAAGACACTAAATTCCAGGATTTTTGTCTTCCTGACGACGCCTCCTCTTTAGGACTCGGACTTCTTCCTTGTGTGCCTTGATCATTTCCTCTCTTTCTTGAACAAGCCTAGAAATTTCGTTTTCCCATGAATTAATCTGATCTGGAGAAACAAAATCTTCAATCTTCCATTTGCGGGAAAAGTAATCAAGTAAAGTCTCTTTCTCTTTGGCATCTTGTATTAACACCTCTTTTTCAGCTTCCACTTTTAGTAAGCGTCTCTCAAAGTCTTCCCTTTCCCTTTTCAGTCGGTTAACAGTTGCAACCAGGTCTTCATTTGGAGCAGGAATGTATGGCTCAAATGCAATTGGGGCAGCAGGAGGAGCTACCCTTGGAACTATGGGTGTATCAGATGGATAAGGCATCCCAAATTCCATAACTCGATCATAAACCCATTGGAAATATGGATCCCATGGCATGTAATTTCTCCTTCCTATATCCTTTGCGCCAACTTTCTTTACTTTCATCCAAGCTTTGATGAAAAGGTCTCTCTTCTTCTCTTTGTCGGAATCATAATGGAAATATTCTGCACTGAGATACAAAGAACGCGGTTTATCCTTCAAGGCAAAGCCAAACTGATGTCGAGCTAGAATGGGATTATAAGTTATTCCTCCACGAACACCAAGAAGAGGTATATTAGGGAAATCTCCACAACTATCAAATAGCAAGGTTCCCTCAAACTTCTTTTGGTACCATAGGATGTCGTCGAAAGAAAGCTTCATAATTCTTTGAGCCCAAGTTAATCCTTCTTCATTCTTTCTTACGGAGAGAGGTAAGTGCGAAATAAACCACTTATGTAATAGAGGAGCACATCCTAGGACACAACCTTTCCTTTTTGATGCTCGGAAATGAATGGAATGTAGCAAGTCACCAAGTAAAGTAGGAACCGGATTCTTGCTAAGGAATATACTGATAGCAGCCACATCAACGATTTTGTCATAATGGAAAAACAAAACTTGTCCATAAATTAAGAGAAGCAACACAGCTTCCAAGGCATCCATACTTGAAGCTTTAGCAAGAATCTCTGCTTTTTCGTAGAGGAAATCAAGGGGTAATCCAGAATATTCTTTCTTACTAATCCAAACCTTCTCAATTTCTGATCTCGGCAAGTGCAGGGCAGCAGCAATGACTTCCAACTTAGGCTCTTCTTCTTTACCAGTATAAGGAATTTTATTAAGCACAGGGAGTCCAAGCAAGTAGGAGAATTCTTCCAAGGATGGTACTAACTGAAAATCTCTATAAGTGAAGCAATGTAGTAACGGATCATAGAATTGAACCATGGTGTTGAGAAGAACTTCATCCACATTAGTTCGTACCAAACTTATGAGTGTATTGAGAGAATCACTGAATTTGAGAGAACCAGAGATGTTGTCGCAGAAAATCTTCAATTGTGTTGGCACTTTCTTGAAATTGAGGAAGAACGGTTTACGGCCTTTTGTTTCCATATTCAAACAACCTACAAAACAACATACGGTTAAGAAACCTCCAATTCCTTGAAATGGGTTAGTCATGCCATGTATGAATGATGCATGTATGCATGATGCACATACACAGGTAAATCCACACAAATCACACAATTTTTGGATCAAGGCTTGCGTGGAGTTTGATCAAGTGTCCTTCCCAAGGGTATTTCTACGGATAAGGAAATTTCAGCAACGGGTTCTACCAGGTGACTCAGAATTGTCAACCCTCCTAAAGCACCCTCGAACATGATACATACATACCATGCAATGATACTTTGAGAAAGAGCCTATCTGAGCTGTAGTATCGGGTAGCGACTATGCTCTCAACATACATCAAGAGTAGTCCCCCCACTACGTTCCTAAAAGCCAGGATGGGTTAAAGGTAACTAACGGTCCTTGAGCTCCGACTCACCCACAGGTATCCACACGAACCTCCCTCATACAAGAGAAGCATGTAAACACCTATAGAGGCCTAACTCAAGCGTGAACTCTCATATTGACCAATCCTCCACATACATGAAGGAGGTCGCCACGACTATGCCACTTCCTATCTTAGATGTACTTGAATCCGGGAATAGGATTCGTCCTTCAGTTAATTCCCAAAACGCCCCTGAAAAATAAAACAAACAAAGCAAACAATAGAAAACATTTAAAATGAATCCTAAACTTTTAAGGTAACCCCTCTTAATCGAAATCTTCCCCAGCAGAGTCGCCAGTTCTGTAATACGGTGAACTGACTTTTATAATCGAAATGTTGCGGATAGCAAGAGTCGCCACCGACTTTTATTTTATCCAAATTTAATTAGAAAGGCTAAAAGAACAGGAAAAACCTTTTAAATAAAATAGGGTTCGGGGGGTAATTATGCAAAGGGAAGGTGTAAGGCACCCTTTGCATCCATGGTTATCCATGGGCTCTTAACTTGCTTTGCTCTTTTTGTTTCAGAAAGGTAGAAGAAGAAGATATGGACTTTAGCTCGTAAATGAGCGTAGCCATATTGAAGAATTTTGAGAAAGAATATTTGAAAATGTTTAGAGCAAGGCAAAGCAATTTAAGAGCAATTTACCTTATATTTGAGAAATCTGTTCTTTCAGCCTTTCAGAGCGAAAGGGTCTATCCTTGCCATAAGAGGGCAGGAAGCCTTTCATTTGGAGGTTTAAGGGTCATCGAAATATCCTTTGCCATAAGACTGTCCCATGCCATAAAGAGGGCAGGTAGTCTAAGGCAAGGATCAGAATAAGCCTTTTCGTAGGCAGCCAGAAGATACCTCAGCCTTTTCCGTAGGCAACATCCGAGGGTCGAGGTCATTTGTGTATCGAAGGCAGCATCATTAGGGTCGTGACCTTTTATCGAGGCAACACGGCTGAGGTATCCTCGAATTCGAGGGACATGGCTTATTCTGCAGAAAAACGAAGGCAACAGGCAACAAGGCAACGAGGCAACAAGGCAATAAGGCAACAGGCAACAGAGAGGGTTACCCAAAAAGCGTGCGTGTGTGCATCAATCACGTGATTCAATTCGGATTATATTATCTTGTGTTTAGTTATTCTAATTGATTCAGAGTTGCACTCCCTAAGATTACTAACCACGCAGTATATAATAATATAAAGCAATAAAGGGGGCGGGAAATTGTAACCAGCGGATCCCTTATCAGGGTTTGATACAAGTAATAATAAAAGAAAAATAAAAGGGGTAAAATTTTAGGGTTACCAAACTCGTAGCTTTGGCGATCCACAAACCCTGAAAGATAGAAAATAAAAGTTGGGTGAGTGTATGGCTAATTCGAAGATAATCAGGATTAAATTAAAATAAAAGGAAAGAAAAATAAATTAACAATAATAATAAAAAAAAAAGGAGATACTTAGCTTCGATTGGAATTTGATCTGATATGGTTAAGGTCGGAGGAAACCTCGGAGGTAAACCCTGAAACAAGGTAGAAAATATGTGAAGGCAAGGCAAACCCTAACAACGAATAAATTAAAAGAATAAAATTTAAATAAAGCAGCACACTTATCTTCGAGGTTTGTTTGAAGGCGCGCTCTTGAGGCGAACCATATGGCTAACCCTGTTAATAAGAAAATGAAATAAAAATCAGTGTATTATCAATCCTGGTTGAGATTCAAATAGAGTGTAATGATGCATTGATTAATTATTGGTCTCGCGACCTAATTAATTAAATCAGGTTCAGAACATTAAATCGAGCGTAAAATTGTATTTATGAAATTTTTGGAGTTTAAATGAAATAATTATGATTTTTTTGAATAATTTTAACATGATTAATTAAATTAAATAAATATGATTTAGAATTAAAAACTATAAATAAAAAATATTAAAAGAAAATAAAATATAATGTAATTATGAATAAATAAATAAGATAAATATTAAATAAATGAATTATTAATATTAATTATAAAAAGTTTGAAAAAAAAAAACATATAATAATTTTTATATATAATAGAAAAGAAAGGCATAAAAACAATATATGTATATTATAAATTAAAGAAAATAGGCTGTGTAATTAAAATAATAAAAAATTTGCAAAAACTTAGCTGGGATCATGTGCTGCACGCGCTGAGGATCTACCATGCACCTGCGCGTCTGGGTTCGTTGGATTTGATCAGATGGCAATCTGACGGCTGTATTGGAGAGGCGTACCATACGTGTGTGAGCTGGGAAGCAGCGAATCATTCTGTTTAAAAAAATAGAAGCGCGCGCAGCCTGGCCAATGAAGGGGCGCCACGCGATCGTCTCCATCACAAGAAAACCCGCAACACGCTTTTTACAGCGCTGGTTGTAGATGCGCTGTAAAAGACCTCATCTTTTACACCTGCCAATTACCAAAAGAACGCAAAACTACGCAAAAATTTGACGCGACCACACCACTTGGATCGTCCAAGATCCCTGAGTACGATTATGGCATTAATTTTGCCTGATTTTATATGAATCAGAAAGCCCTAATTTTAGAGGTTTAAACCCTAACATGGTATCTCATTCATACCGGCATAAAAACTCAATTAAAACTCCAGAATTACTCATAATAATACGAAGAACACGAATATGCAAATAAAAGATGTTTATGATGCAAGTATATGACGAATCGACAAGGTTTAGATGGATGCAAACCGTGGCTTTGAGAGGTTGATTCTGAGAGTAACGATCGCGTTCAATGATCCAAACACCTCCAGTTACCTTCAAGGAATGTATTGCAATGCTTTGGAACCTCTGAATTAGCCTCAAACTCCAAAACCGAATCTCACTTTTCTTGAGATTTTATGAACTCGAATTAGGGTTCTTTGAGGCTGCAAAAACATGTCCTTGTGATCTGAATTGTTTGTGTATATATACTAGAAGGAGTTAGGTCAACAATTATAGAAGGAATCTAATTGAATCAAAAATTGCCATTAGAGAAAATTTGATTGAGAATTTTGTTCAAGAAGCTTCCAAATTTGGTTCTAATCTCAATCTTCCCTCTTCACACTTATTTTGCACGAAAATATATATATAATGGAGCATGATTGTGATTTGGATTTGATTGAAAACAAATTCTTTTCAAATCTTTTTAATTTTCATTAATTTTATTGAATTTTAAGTGAATAAAATTCCTATAAAATTAATTAAAATCACATAAATTCGTGGCAAATGATTTATGGGTTCTAGATGGATTGTGGATCAAGATTGACTCAAAGTTACTTAGGCCCACTTGTAAATTTTTTGAATTCCTTCACATTTTTCCCTCCAAAATAGCCTAACTGTGACAAGGTCTATCTTCCTTATTTTTTGAGGTATGGAGGTGTTCTAGGACATTTTGGAAACCTTGGAGAGTCCTCTAACCAATGTCTTTGGTC